>NC_056726.1:1334313609-1334351109 GCF_019279795.1 Protopterus annectens
TGGCATTCTGCTACATCACTGGGATGATATCAGGAATGAAGGCACTAAATAATGATATACCATACCTATCAACCTCTTACTGTATGACATCTGGAGGAAAGCCTGACATAATTGGGGGACAGAGGCCCACAAACAGGGGCATATTTGAAATATTGCTGTTAGAAACTTAGAAAGTTGCTGGATTTGTTGTAACATATGTTGTCTGAGAGATATGAGGGATATGAGGTCAGGAACACAAATGGATGTTAGCATTTACTGACTGCAATCCCCAGAGTATGCTACTGATTTGCCAAGGACAAAAACTGTCTGAGTAACAGACCACACATAGGAGTCAAACCTCTGGCCATTTTGCGGATAGCCCTACAGTTGAGACTTATGTCAATCACATAACACTGTCAGACTTAACATCATGCAGTAAATCCATGTCCACACAAATGCTGTTAAACTAGCATTAACTTAATCCAACTGTATAACAGCAATACTCACATTCTGTCCCTAGGTCTGGAACCTTCTCCCCCATTTTGCTGGGCTGTCTCCACATTTGTTGTTGTAAGAGGTATTTCCAACTACCCTCTGTGATGCTGTTGTTCACACACCTCCATGATGTTCTCCTCACAGGCAAGGAAAAGGGCCAACACCCACATGAAGTACTCAATTATAGGACTGTGTTGCCATGCCATTGGCTATAAAAATAAAAACACAGCTGTTCTGTATGCAATTAGCAAGTGGGGGACACCAATTAGTGCACAGGCCATCAGCTGCTCCTGAGCATTACCTAAAAAGGCAAGTTGCTGCCTATGCAAAAACAGATGTATACCCGACATCTCTGAGAGAGATAGAGAGGGAGACAGACAGACAAACAAACAAAAGCAAACACACAGAAATCGGAAGCAAACCCACTATACTTGGAAATAAAAAAGGTATGTCAATCAAGTAAGCATGTAATGGAATGCAGTAGGGGATATGTAATAATGGGAAATAGGAAGTTTAACAGATATGTCTCAATGAGACTTGGTCTACTGATATATTGCTGATCAGCACCTATGGCCATAGCACCTGGGTCTGTCTGCAGTGACATAGATCACAGCTCATGCCCTTGAGTCACCCCAGGAAAGGATGGCTCACATATGACTACTACTGGGGTGTCTGTTGAACAATACTGACTGTGACACTGCTAGGCCAGCTAGTGGGATGTTGTAAATATCCATATGTTACTTGTGAATACAACTATGATACACATGTTTGTCTCACAAATCTAAGAGACCTATACAGGGTATGTGCATAGTAAACTACTGTTGCAGATGTGTTTGTTGAACTGCATGATATACTGAGCTCATACCATTCAACTGTCCAATGTTATGCATACTGACCATATGTATATATTTGCAGTCATTTACTCATAGAGTTCTGTTATGTCTGGCAAATCACTGGCAAATCTGTGAAGACTGACATTAGAACATACTAGCATACATATGAGTGTCGGACATCCTCCAGGGTATTTCTGTGAATGCAAAACCTACTGTGCTATCAACTGACGTGTGTGTTACAGCAATATTAATAGTGTCACTAATTTTGGGCCATTGCCCCCATTTATGTTTGTTTTCCTCCAGATGTCCTGCTCTAACAGGTTGAGAGGTATGACTGAGCAGCAAGAGTGTAAATACAGTGTGTCATACTGACATAGAACAGAAATGTATATTAGGTATTACCTGCGCACATGTACGTATGAGTAGGTGTAGCTGGAAACCTCAAAACAACAGACATGAGATGCAAAATGTCAGGTAATTACGATGTACATGTTGTATACATATGTAATCTTAGTTTGTGTGCATCCAACAGACATACATTTCTACAGCTACTGGTTGTTGCATTGCCCAGACACAGACATGGGTATTAGAATAAGCATGATTATCAGGTTGAAAATGGAGAGTTGTCCAACTGTGTTATGACCTTGTGTCCATGACCACTATAAACAGCTATATGAGCACCTACATAGCTGTATGGACTCAGCAACACCTGACTCGTAAAACCTGCCTCCACCAAGGTAGAGTAATCCCCTTTGCTGGACAGCAGCAATACACAAACCACATAATTCATTGATATATTGGCTGTACAGGGCCAAGTAGGAGCAGGCACCAACTTGGAAGCAAGTCAACCTGTGTCTGAACAAGCATATGGGGTCACAGGTGAATTACTGTAAGGCTAACTATGAGTACATATTGGACACATCAGCCAAGGCCAGTCACAAGGCCCTCATGGGGGGGAACATGACACATCAGCACCAGGAGTGCAATGCAAGCTCATACTGTGCTGATAGATAACAGGGGTATGATGTGGTCGTACGTGGTGGCTAATGCTAGTTAATGTTGATGCGCAGGTTATGTAAATAACGTTGTCCAATGTATAAGGTCCTGTGATATGTTTCCCTGTTTATGTTTTCCAGGTGACATGCAGCATGCATGGCAGCCAGCGTACACTGAAGCTGAAACTGCGGCCATCACCGAGATGGTACTCAACCACCATGGGGTGATGTTTGGCCATGGCCAAAACAATCTGTGAGAGTAGACATAGGCCACCATGGATGCACATACGATTAGGTCATGCATCGGATAAATGACCTGATACACCATGCCAGGCAAAGGGCTGCTGCCGTGGCCAGGGACCATTCTGCCACAGGTGGTGGTCCTGCTATACAGGCCCCACTTACACTAACAGAGGAGCTCCTTGCCAACCTTGAGGCAGCCACCACATGCCAGCAAAGCCAAAACACACAAGTCATGGAGGTGAGTGGGACCCAGATAACAGGTGAGGAGTGTCCAGGTAAGACCCAGTGCACATCAATTTAATAATGTAGCAGTCATAATGATTTCTGTAGAGTATCTAGATGCTTATGTCAAGTCAAACTGCATTTGTGGGTGGGGGTTGTAATGCACACAAGTGAACATCTATGGTGAAGGACAGCACATTGTATAGTATCACAGCTTGTTCTGTACATGTGCAGAAAAGTAGCATTCATCCTGTACCAATGCCACATGTGAGTCTGCTGACAATATCTCTCCCCCACGACTACATAGGTACCTCTCGTCTGGATGTGGGACAGCAGCCTGAAGCTGATGAGTATGGTATTGTCCTATTGTGGCTCACAAATACCCCAGGCATGTTAAGGTCATTCACTTTACCATGCACACAACTGTTACTCTTAGCCATATTATGAAATGTTCATGTTCACTTGTGGTGGGGTTAACTGCATTGCATCAGAGTGGTCATCACAGGGGCATATTTGCAGGAGGTGTAACATATCCATAGCATACCTCACAATCTGTCAGTGCATGAAATCTGGACAAAGACTGGCAAAATGGGGGGACAATGGGACAAAACTAGGGACATATTTGGAAAGTAGTCTTATACAGTGCATATAAAAAGTGTACACACCCCTGTTACAATGCTAGGTATTTCTGATATGCAAACATGAGACCACAATAAAACACTTCAAAACTCTTCCCACCTTTAATGTGACCTATAACCTGTACAATTCAATTGATAAACAAACATGTTAGGGGAACAAGTATGAAAAAACAAAACACATACAATAAGCTAGATACGTAAGTGTGTACAGTCTGAAGCTAATACTTTAAGCTGCCTGTCGGGCGCTAGAATACGCCACATAACGCAAGCACTCAGGTCTCTCAACAGCAAGTACAAATATGACTCAGTCATTGTCCACGCTGGTGTAAACGACCTGAGACGTACCTCCTTGGACTACATGAAAAGAGACATTGAGGAGCTCTCTGATTATGTAGCCCAGGCAGGTATGACCCTGACCTTGAGCAGTATCCTACCTTCACCAAGAGTGATGCCACAATACAGAGATAAGATGATCAGCTTTAACAATTGGCTTAAACACTGGTGTCATTCAAAGGGGATCCAGTATCTATCTGCCTGGGATGACATGCTGGACAAGCCACGCTGCTTCGCAAGGGACGGCTTGCACCTGTCACCCTGGGATTCGGATATTGGCAAAGGCTCTTGCCCCCATAGTGCCTTTTTAGGCAAGGCTCAAATTCTAAACCTACCACCCTAGAACACAAAAAGGAAAAAACTAAGGGTAATGCTGCTCAATGCCAGAAGTCTAAATCTCACAATGCACACTCGAGGCCCTTCTCAGTATGGAGAACATCGATGTCTGTGCTGTGACAGAAACCTGGTTCAAGGCTCCTGAGAGCACCCCAGCGCTATCAGGTTTTACCTCATATCATGCGTTCCGCCCCAAAATCTGGACAATACCAAGAAAGGAGGGGGTATCCATATTCATCAAGGACACCCACACCTCAAGACTGGTGGCAATGCACGATGCATCGGAGACCATCCAGGTGCAATTAACCATAGGCAAGACTGCTCTGCAAATTGTAGCATGTTACAGGCCACCCTCACAAACTCAGGAACCTCACATGGCCTTCCTGAAAACACTAGAGGGATAAATGTATCACCAAACACCATCATACTGGGTGACTTCAATTACCCTAATATAGACTGGGAACACTACTCAAGCCCAAACACCCTAGCCCAAAAGTTCCTGGAATTCATAAACTCAAATGCCATGGAACAACTAGTCACCATCCCCACAAGAGGAGATAACATACTTGATCTCATCATCACGAACATGGGAGCACAATGTTCAACACCGAAGTATACCCCTCACTGGTGAGATCAGATCACAAACTAATCTCGCTGGAGGTCCTCATCCCACCCCCACCTGAAATAAAAAAGACCACAGTAAAGAACTTCTAAAAAGCCGACTTCACACTTCTAAAGACTAGTGTGGTCTCCTTTAAGGCCCCGAGCCGCGGAAAACAGTACTCAAGCCGCTGAATCACTTACAAACACCTTCTACCAGCACCTGCAGGACTGCATGGATAAGGCAATCCCAAACAAAACAAAGACTCTTAGTACCAAAGGCAAGCGTTCAGTCTGGTGGACCCCAGCCATAAACAAACTCTACAATAAAAGGAGGAAGCTACTACAAGATAGAGCAAAATCCTTAAAAGGTAAGACACCCTTGATCACTATAAGTAAAAACTAAGAGCTCTCATAAAATCATCCAAAGCAAATTTCGAGAGAAAAATAGCTAAAGACTCAAAAGACAATCATAAGGCCTTCTTTAGCTATGTTAGAAACCTAGGAGGAAACTCCCAGATATGCTCAGAACTAGTTCAAAATGATGTGAAGATTACTGATCCTACAGACATTGCCAACATACTGGCTGACAGGTTCAGTGCAAACTTCTCCCCAAAGGAGAGATATCTATACCAAATGATTGCAGCCCCCAAACATCTGCAGTGGCCAAGTGAGAACTGCTCTCCAAAGCAAAAACACAGCATCCATGGGACCTGATGGTGTCCCCGGCTGTGTGCTCCACGAACTCAATGAGGAATTAAACCCACAGCTAGGACAGCTGTTTAATCAAAGTCTTACCTCTGGATATGTACCCAGGAGTGGCGCACTGCAACTGTGGTCCCACTTCACAAAGGCGGTGCCTCCACCGACCCTGGAAATTACCGCCCATTAGCTTGACAAGCCTTATCTGCAAAGCCATGGAGAGGATCATAATGGACCTCATAAATAAAGACATAGGAATTTGCAGACTTTGGATCCAACCTAGTTTGGCTTTGTCAAAGGCAGATCATGCCTTTTAAACTTGGTTGACTTCTTGAAACAGTCACCAAAGCCATTGGCGAGGAAAGGCAGTCCATACAGCCTACCTCGATCTGGCTAAGGCCTTCGATACAATACCCCACTCGGGTATCATTGAAAAACTCATCAGCTTAAATGTTAACCCATACATCACAAGATGGGTTGCAAACTGGCTGAGTGACAGAACCCACAGGGTCAGAGTTGCTGGCGCCATGTCAGACTCAAAGCCTGTCACAAGTGGTGTCCCACAGGGCTCAGTCCTGGGCCCACTCTTGTTTGGCATCTACTTTTCCAGTACAAGCAAACACAGGAGGGTTATGGCTGACAAAGTTTGCAGATGACTGCAAACTGGGCCATAGTAGAAAACACATCTGACACAGATATCCTTCAGAAGGGTCTCACAGAAATGGATAACTGGTGCCAGAGCCACGGCCTGAAGTTAAATGCCAAAAATGCATAGTCATACCCTTTGGGAAAAACAAGGTTACCCCTAGCTACCAAATAGGTGGCAATCCACTGAGCACAGAAGAAGTTATCAGGGACCTGGGGTCCCAGGTTGATAGTAGTCTGTCATTCGACACCCATGTAGCTAAAGTAGTTAGGAAGACCTTCTACATTGCCCACCTTATCATGAAGGGATTCTCATCTAGATCAAGGGAGGTCATAGTCTCCCTTTACTCATCACTCATCAGACCAATGATTGAGTACAATGCCCCATTCGGGATGTATCTGACCCGACACTTGCAGCAGCTGGAGAGGCCACAAAAGTTCCTCACCAAAAGGATAAAGGGTCTCAAAAATCTGTCCTATGCTGCCCGACTGAAAGAACTCCAGCTCTATTCAGTCGCCACCGCTTGCTCAGAGGTGACCTTTGCCTAACATACAAGGCCATGTCAAACCCAGATTTGATGAATATGCTTCACCTCAAAAATCTAGATCCATCAGAGCCACAAGGGCGGGAGACTTAAACCTCGACACGGCTATTAATAGGATGTGCTGGAGGGATAGATTCATCACCCAAAGACTCCCTATGCTGTGGAACAAAATCCCGGTACATGTGAGGCAGAGCACCTCGCTGGCCTTGTTCAAGAGAAATCTTGACCAATGGATGGGAGATCGCAGATATACCCCAGGGATTACCTCAGTGTCACTGCTCGACAGAGGCACAGCAAAATAATGGGTATAGTTCCCCATACTAAAGGGGTGGCGTAAGCCACAAAATGATGGGCTAGGCTTGTAAATGCCCTCGGGCAGATAGCCTAGTATGAACCTATGAACCTATGTTGAAGCAGCTTTTGATGTAATTACAGCATTACATTTTCTTGGGTACACACCCGTCATCAATTACAGAGACTCTTTGATAAACAATGAATAATGGTCAGCTGTCCTACTAGGCTTTTCCAGAAATGTACTCAGTTACCTGCTACAGCAACAGCCATGGTTCGCAGAAAGCTTACAAAGCTTCAAAGGGATCTAATTTTGGAAAGGTATCAGCCCAGAGAAGTGTACAAAAACATTTACACAGCATTGCATATACCATGGAACATGGTGAAGACAGCCATCAAAAGACTGAGAAGATATGGGACAATAGTGACATTGTGAAGAAGTGGACATCCCTCCATATTTAATGAGAAGACAAGATGAAAACTGGTTAGGGAGGCTGTCAGGATACCTACAGCAACACTAAAGGAGTTGGTGGACTCTCTAGCAAGTACTGGTGGTGTACTGCGTGACAACAATCTCCTGTGTTCTCCATATGTGGGGAAGGGTTGGAAGATGGAAGCATGTTCTCACATCAAACAACAGCCAAAAAAGCCAAGCCTGGCTAAATTCTGAAAAACGATACATCAAGTCACCTAAAAGCATGTGGGAAAATGTGTTATGGTCTAATGAGACCAAGGCTGAACTTTTTGGCCACAATTCCAAAAGGTTTATTTGGCTCAATAACAACACTGCACATCACCAAAAGAACACCATTCCCATGGTGAAGCATGGTGATAGCAGTGCTCTGCTTTGGGGCTGCTGTTCATTAGCTGGAATTGGGGCTTTAACCAAGCTGGAGGGGATTATGAACAGCTCCAAAAAACAGTCCCTTTTGGGCCACATTCTTCAGGTGTCTGCTAGATAGCTGTAGATGGGGAGGAATTTCACCTTTTCACACAACAATGACAGTGTGTGTGTGTGTGTGTGTGTGTGTGTGTGTGTGTGTGTGTGTGTGTGTGTGTGTGTGTGTATACCAGAAAACCTTATAGTGCAGATATTAATTAACATATTTTATCTTCCACTCACAGGTGGACATGGCGGCCATGGTCCCTCCCATTCAGAATCTGATGTCAGTGTCTCTGCAGACTTTGACCATGATGGTGGCCCTAGTTAGCCACAGGTGGGATTATCAGGGGCTGAATCTGTGCCCATCGGCTGGCATCCCAGAGTCATCCATGATGTCCCTGCACACAGTCACAATGCCCACACATACCCCGTCCTCAGCAGCCACAGATAATGGACAGTTGGCAGGTGGTGGCATGGAATAGGCTAGTGTGGTGACTATGGCAAGTGTGAGTGTAGACACTAGCCATAGCCAGAGTACAGGCGAGGTCCCACACAGGCGGGTGCTCAAAGGAGGTCTGTTGCTCATTGAATCACAGTCACAAATAATACAGCAGGTATCATCAGATGCATGTTTTGGGCTGTCATGGATGTAAAGGCATGTAGTAAATGCAACACCAGACAAATACTCAGAGTCTTGGATGCAACTCTTCCTGATTTACGTAATGACATATGTGACCTTGTTGAGGCCACATGTCAAAATACTGAGGTCATGAATACATAGTGGGGTGAGACCTTAGCAATCCTCGACTGTGGAATGTCTGTGCTGCAGCATGTTGTGGGAGATGGGCGTCGGCCATGTGGATGTAGGTCAGCACTGTCACCAACATCAGCTGAGACTCTACGTGGCCGTGCACCTTTGCACTCCTGTAGTGGCAGTCCCACCCAGCAGTACCGATGGGCGGGAGCTGTCCACACCATGATGGCACAGACCATGGGCACAAATCCCGGCCAGTCCCATCAGAGATGTGGATCCAGCAGACAGCAGTCACCATCAGGGAGTAGTACTGCATCTGGCCTTGGGCCTGGTGGTGCCAGTGAGACCCTTGGCAGGACCAGTTCATGTGTCCGTGGCCAGAGATGATGAACTGTACACCCTGCTATGTATGGTCCACAGTGGTCCAACATACCCCCGTGTAGGGCAGCCACATGGCATGCCTGTGTGCATACAAACACACTCACATCACCATCACAGCCATATCACCTCCAGATAGACACACACCACCTCTGCATGGCCTATTCATCGACCTATTCAACACCCCTCCAAACACACGCATGATGTCAACCATATGACCCAGCCTAGGCCACTGGCAAACCCACACAACACCTTGTGCATATGATGATACCTTGGCCACATCCCTGTCATCCATACCATCAGTGTAGGGACATGCTAATATGGTTCTGATGCACAGGGTGAATTAAGTACAGTTTAGCTATGTAATGTTGTGCAAGGTGCTGTCAGCTGGCATTTGTAATGGGTACACTTCAGAGTGTATGTACCTTTTCAGCCATGATGCATTATTGGTGTTAGTAAAGCTGACAATGTAGTCTCACATGCTGTATTCTGTTTGCATCCTAGGTGTCTGTGTGTCAGCAGGAGGTGGCTCTGCAGAAAATGACAATGAGAGGTATGGCAGAGTGGTAATACATCGCTTGTGCCAGAGCCGAGGTACAGCTGTATATGTACACATTTCCCAGGTCTGTGTAACAGTTATTGCATGTGCCACAGAGCTTATAGGGCTGAGGGGTGTATACAGGTAAGTCTATGGTTGTGAAGTGGATAACGGTAAGTGTAGTGGGTGGAACACACCTCAGATTGGTGAAACCTAGACCCCCAGAGGATATTGTGTTGACCAAACACACAGAGAATACTGTTCGCACACACACACAGTCTCACACATGTGTGTGCGCACACAGGATCACAGTTGCCAGTGTTGGGTTTGGAACCCCTACCCATCTAGTTAGTGGTACTACAGTGTTATGCGGTTATAGCAGGTGGCATGGAACTAATAGTGTGATGACTGTTCCAAGGTACATGTAAAGCGAATAACATTACATGCCCTTGTGAGGTATGGCAATAGGGTGTTTACTGGGTGTGGAAGGACTCATTAGACTGTCACCTATGAGTGTACACACCGACAAATACTGTTATACACACCAATGCACACACAATTGCCAATACTGACATTAGCAGCCCTGCCTATCATCTTATTCATTCCATACTGTTACATAACTGTTGCACATGGCACGGGGCTTATAGGGTTGAAGAGTATCCAGAAATACCTCTACAGTGAATGTGAACAGTGGCCTTTGTAAAGTGGACCTTGGAACATATACTGGGAGTACAATGGCCTAAAATTGTAAACCACAGCCACCCAATGGATATAGTTCTTAATCACACACACACACACACACACACACACACACACACACACACACACACACACACACACACACACACACACAATACTGTTCTCTTACACACACACTTGCCAGGACTGACATTAGGACCCCCACCTATCTAGTTACTGCTAATACAGTGTTATGCATTTATCGCATGTGTCACAAAGCTTACAGGGTGAAGAAAGTCCCAAGGTAATTCCAAGGTGAACAACATCACCAGTGTTTGTAAAGTATGGCAATGGGTGATTTACTGGGTGAGAATGGACCCAAAATACTCGTACCTACAGGTATACACACTTACAGACACAACTACACTCATCCACGCATTTTCTAGGACTGAGATTAGCAGTCATGCCTATCTTGTTAGTCAGTCCATACTGTTACATAATTCCTGCATGTGGCACGGGACGTATTGGGCTGAAGAGTGTCCAGAGATACCTCTAAGGTTGATGAAAATAGTGGGCCTTGTAAAGTGGACCTTGGGACATGTACTGGGAGTACCATGGCCTAAAAATGTAAAACCCACACCCAATGGATATAGTTCTCACTTAGAGACATGCACAGGATACAGTTCTCGCACCCACACACATTTGCCAGGACTGAGATTATAACCCCTACCTATCTAGTTATTGCTAATACACTGTTATGCATTTATCACATGTGCCACAAAGTTTATAGTGTGAAGAGTGTCCCACAGTTCTTCTAAGGTGAACAACATCACCAGCCCTTGTAAAGTATGGCAATAGGCAGTGTACTGGGAGAGTAAGTCCTCAAAATGCTGTATCCTACAAATATACACACTTATAAGCACTTACACACACACATTTGACAGATTAGATCCCCTACCTATGTAGACATTGGTACTATAGTGTTACACCGTTACTGCACACATCATAGAGCTTATAGGGTGAAGAGTGTCCGAAGGTACCTATATAGTGAATAACATCACCAGCCCTTTTTGGGTATGGCAATGATAGCTGTACTGGGTTAGAAGGTCTTCAAACTATTTTCACCCACATATTTACACACTTACATACACATTTATACACACTAATGCACACACACACACATCTTTGCTAGTACTGAGATCCATAGGTGTGTACTAGAAGAATGGCCATGGAGCCTTTACAAGCCTAGCCCATGGGAATACCCTGGCATCATGCCACCTGACAATAGTCCCCAGTATGTCTAATGAGTATAGCTGCTGGAGTAATCCCTGGGGTGGGATTTCTACTCCCCATCCACTCATCCAGATTTCTCTTGAAGAGGGCCAGTGAAGTGCTCTGCTCGACATATATGTGAAGTCTATTCCATAGTGTGGGCAGTCTCTGGGTTATGAATCTGTCCCTCCAGCATGTTCTGTTGATTGTGGAAATGGGGTTGAGGTCTCAGGGGCATGTGGTGTGGATGGATTGGGTTCTTTAGATGTAGCATTCCTGACAGAGCTGGGTCAGACATGGCTCTGTAAGTCAGGCAGAGATCACCTCTAAGTAGCCAATATGAGACAGAGAATAGTTGGAGTTACTGGATTCTGTCCATATAGGGCAAGTGTTTAAGGCCTAGGATCCTCTTTGTGGGGTACTTTTGTAGCCTCTCCAGTTGTTGCAGGTGTCCAGTGAGGTACATGCCAAATGGGCCATTGTACTCACTGATTGGCCTAATGAGGGGATAGAAGAGGGAGACAATGACCTCTTACTTCCTGGATGCAACACCCTTAGTAATGAGATATGCCACATAGAAGGACTTTCTGAACACAGTGGCACTGTGGTAGTCAACAGAAAGCTCTCTGTCAACCTGTATTCCCAGTTCTCTTGTAACGACTTCAGTGTTCAGTGGACTACCATCAATGTGGTAATTCATGGGAACCATGTTGTTCCCAAAGGGGATGTTGGCAAATTTCTTGGCATTAAGCTAAAGTCCAGGGTTCTGACACCAGTTATAAGTCTTAGTGAGGCCTGTGTGCAGGATGTCAACATCATGTGGGGCGGTAATAATAGCACCCACCTTGCAATCACCTGCAAACATAGTTAGCCAGAGTCCCTTCATGTTGGGCTAGACTTCAGTGGTGTAGATCCCAAACATGAGGGGACCCAGGACCAAACCCTGTGGGACTCCACTCATGACTGGTCAGCAGTCTGACATGGAGTCTGCTGATTTCACACCATGGGTTCTATCTGTGAGCCAGTTTGCAAGCCACCTAGTGATACAGGGGTTGATGCCTAGCTGAGTGTGTTTGTCTATGATTCCTGAGTGGGTAATGGTATCCATGGATTAGAAGGCCCTTCTATCTTGTTATTTCTTCCATACTGTTACATAGTTACTTACTATACCACAAAAAAGGACTCCGCAGCAACCTTTAGAAGAATTTAATCCACTTAAGATGCAAATATTTTCACAGATACAGAATGCACAAATACTGGTCTTCTGATCTCTAGCGCCTCGGCAAATAGCCTTTACAGAGTAAAATATTCCTCACACTAACATTCATCTCTCATTATATAGTACTTCAAACCCCTCCTCAGTTAAATACAATCAATTATTCAATTAAACCCAATTTAAAAAAATAAAATGTATAAAACACTATAAGTTTACTAAACTAGAATTACTAAAGCAAACTTTTCCAAGAACAATCATAATTCAAACCATTTGGTTTTAGTGTATTAAATTTTAATATAAAATATAATTCTTTTTTCCTTAGTATTTGTTTTATACATTTGTCATTTAAATATTTAGTATTTTCAATACTATCTAACACTGTAACCTTCAGACCCTCTGTTTTACCTCCATGATAATTATGAAAATGCACAGCCAGCGGGCTGGTTTCCTTATTATTCATGATGTCTCTAGCATGCTCCTTAGTTCTACAAGCTAAAGTTCTTTTAGTCTCCCCCACGTAAAACTTTTTACATGGGCATTCAATTCCGTAGACAACTGCTGTTGAGTTGCAGTTGTATATTCCCCTCGTAGTAACTGGAATGCCATTAATTTTGTCAAATTGTTGTACAATAAACCTACAGATGGTACATTTACCACATCTTTTAGTTCCCTGATGAATAGCTTGTGTGTACATTAATATATTGGCCATTTTGTACCGACTATGTACCAAAAAATCTTGTACATTTCTCCCCCTCTTATACAAAAAACTAATATTTTTTTTTCAGACAAATAATCCACTTCTTTTTTTAACAAATTCCAACTATGTATCACATGTTCCTTAATACAATCTGTTAATACAGAAAAAGTAGACACAAAGTACACAACATCTTTAGACTCTTGGGGTATCTTCCATGTTCCCACTTTATTTTGTTTACCACAATTTTTAACCTTCCTCAAACTTTCCTTGAGATTATATTCCTCATAGCCTCTTACTTTAAATTTATTATAACTTTGTGTGTACTCCCTTTCTTTAGTAATAGGGTTACTACACAATTTGTTCACCCTATTAAACTCTGTATGAGGAATTGCTTTAATAATATGTGCTGGATGATGACTAGTACCATGCAATACAGAACCAGCCCCTTGAAATTTCCTATGAATTTGATATTCTAACTTTTGTTCCTTATATCCTATTAATGAAATGTCTAAATATTGCATTTTCTGCCCATTTTGCAGTCCATCAAACTTTACGCCCATAGTATTTTCCTGTATTTCCATCAAAAACTTTTGCACTTCTTGTTGTCCACCTTGACAAATGAACAACAGATCGTCAATAAAACGATAATATCTATACACATATTTTTTGAAAAAAACATTAGTGTATATATATCTGCTCTCAAAATGCCCCATAAATACATTTGCATAACTGGGGGCAAAAGCCGCCCCCATCGCTGTGCCCTGCTTCTGCTTATACATAGATCCATTGAATTCAAATATATTGTTGTTTAAACATATGTCAAATAGTTCTAATAGATATTTGACTACATCCTCATCACCCATAAAATGCTTAATGGCTGCCTTTCCATCTTCATGCTTTATGTTGGTGTACAAACTAACCACATCTATTACTATAAAGTACATGTTATCTTGCCAGCATATGTCCTTTACTTTCGTTATTAAATCAAAAACATCTTTAATATATGATGGTAATTTACACACAACTGGCATCAAATACATATGCAAAAACTTTGAAATATTTTCTAAATAGCCATTTGTCGCTGAGACTATCGGACGTCCTGGTGGAGGAAAAACGTTCTTATGTATTTTAGGTATACAATAAAAGCATGGCATTCTGGGGGCATTGATGTTAAACTTCTCTTTTATATCTTTGTAAGAAAAATACTGTAATCTATAGCCTTTGTCAATAACATGCTCATAGTTCTTTTGGGCTTCCATATAATCATTAATATCTACTTTTTCATATATTTGTTCATTCTTCAAGTGTTCATAGCACATATCTAAATATTGAACCACATTTAATATAACTAATTTCCCTCCTTTATCAGAAGGTTTAAATATTATATTGTTGTCCCGGCTCAGAACATTTAAACATTCCCATTCTGTTTTAGAAAGATTATACTTTACCCTTTTTCTATTTCGTCTGAATTTTTCAAATTCCATTTCCACATTATGAGTTAATGACTTATGAAAATATCTAATATTATCATTACTTTGAGGTGGCATAAAAGTACTAACAGTCTTGATTGTGCTAGTATCAAACTCATTATGTTCACTTATATCCAATTCTGAGTTACACGAAAAAAATTCCTCATCTATATTGTTAACTAATACATCATTACTAGCCCCACAATAACTTGTTGCTGACAAATCATTATTCGAATAATGAAATAAATCCATTAAATATAATTTGCGAGTAAAGTGAAATATATCTGCCTTTAACACATGTACCCTGGGAATAACTGTGGGTACAAATTTTAACCCTCTGTTTAAGACATTTAAAGCACATTGCGACAAATTACAACCAGATAAATTTATCACATACTCACAATTTGATGAATTATCATACACACAAGTACTTTTAGTCCCATTGTCCGTCCCATTTACCCTTTTTGTTTGAACGCTGCTTTCCATAACCTTCCCCATTGTATCCCTGTCCATTCCAACTCCGTTTCCGACTGAAACGGTTATCCTGAAACGAATTCAATCCCTTGTAGTTCCCCGGTTTGGGAAGTGCTGGATACTCTTCACTATCTGTTTCTACTTCTGTATGCGATAAACCGCTTTCCGCTGAAACACGCCCTGCTCTTTCTGCTTCCGCTCCCTTCTCTCTACGTTCAAAATGCACCCGTTGTCATCGTGCTTTAGGATTGGTCGACAGTAGAAACGCCCTCTTATTTTCATAGTCACGCAGATCTCTATGTAACTTACTTTTCTTACGGTCAATGAGCTCATACTCATACACAATTAATTGTTCATTCGTCTTAACTAAAAACTGCTGAAGTTCATCATGTTTGATCTTATTAGAAATTTCAGTACACATTGTTTTTATCTCCTCCCTTAACTTGTGCTTTTTCAATACATCTCTTTCTATAAGTATCCAAACCCATTCTTTGCTACACCGATGAGCGGCTGCTAGCCATCTATCATGGAATTGCTTATCCTCGGAGCTGGTAAGGTCAAAAGGCGTAGAAGGATTTTTAATACTCCGCAGCCCCCTCGGAGTAATGTCTAGCTCCTCATACCGCTGTAGACTTTGTAGATTTAAAAATACTGAAGTCTCTTTAAACAACAATTTTTCTATTTGTGTATATAAGTCCCGAATTTCAGGTGCCACCATAGTCTCCATTTTCTTACCAATACGTGCAAAAGGATTTTGTTGCCACAACTTCCGATCCTGCTGCCATTTGTTGTATATCCCAGATACTACTTCACCATTTTGTACTTCATCTCTTCCTTGTACAGCACCCACATTCATAGAACTACTTGTGCCATTTGAAGCAATGAGAAAACTATCAATCGATTTTTGTGTACTGTCCATAGCAGTCTCTCTGAACATCTTAGGTAATGCTGCGAAGGAGTCGCTGGCCATAAATGCAAAACCACTGAACACACACGAACAATTCCTTACTATACCACAAAAAAGGACTCCGCAGCAACCTTTAGAAGAATTTAATCCACTTAAGATGCAAATATTTTCACAGATACAGAATGCACAAATACTGGTCTTCTGATCTCTAGCACCTCGGCAAATAGCCTTTACAGAGTAAAATATTCCTCACACTAACATTCATCTCTCATTATATAGTACTTCAAACCCCTCCTCAGTTAAATACAATCAATTATTCAATTAAACCCAATTTAAAAAAATAAAATGTATAAAACACTATAAGTTTACTAAACTAGAATTACTAAAGCAAACTTTTCCAAGAACAATCATAATTCAAACCATTTGGTTTTAGTGTATTAAATTTTAATATAAAATATAATTCTTTTTTCCTTAGTATTTACATATGTTTTAACCTGGGTGTCTTTGATTTCAGGGACTAAACATTCTTCTGGTATGGTTATGGGCCCTTTTGGGGGTGAGAGGGGGGTGATGTTTGCACTGAACCTATCTGCCAGGATGTTGGCGATATCGGTCGGTTCAGTGTAATTTTGTGCCATTCTGCACTAACTCCGAGCAGATCTGAGCATTGCCACTTAGATATTTGACATAGCTAAAGAATGCCTTGTGGTTATCTTTGGAGTCCTTGGCAATTTTTCTTTCAAAGCTCGTCTTGGATGATTTTATGAGGGATCGTAGTTTCTTGCTGATACTGATCAGGGATGTTTTCCCTTCTTGGGATTTTACTCTTTTCTGTACTAGTTTCCTCCTTCTATTGTATAGATTGTTTATGGCAGGAGTCCTCCAGACTGGTTTCCTTTTCTTGGAGGAGTGAGTCTTGGTTTTGTTTGGGATGGCACGATCCATGCATTCTTGTAGATGCCCACAGAATGCATTAGTAAAGGATTTTGCAGCTTGGACAGCATTATCCTTTAGCATGGGGGCTTTGAAACTTTCCACCTCAGTCTTAAGTAACGTGAAGTTTGCTTTTGAAAAGTTTTTCATGGTGGTTTCCTTGTCCGGGGGTGGGGGTGGAATATGGATATCTAAAGTGATTTGTTCATAGTCAGATCTAACCAGCAAGGGGTTGACCTCCGTTGTGGAACACCAGTCGCCCATGTTGGTGATGACCAGGTCCAATATGTTGTCACCTCTGGTGGGAGTGTTGACCAGTTGAACCAGGGTGTTTGAGTTTATAAATTCTAGGAAATGTTGGGCAAGGGAGTTAGTACTTGAGTAGTTCTCCCAGTTAATGTTTGGGTAATTTAAATCTCCCTAATATTAGGGTGTTTGGTAGGCCCTTTATGTTTTCCAGTGTTTTTAGAAATGCAGAATGGGGGTCCTGAGACATGGTGGCTGATCTGTAGCAAGCTACAATTTGAATTGCAATTTTGCCCACTGTTAGTTTCATGTGGATGATCTCTGAAGCATCGTGCTGTGCCACTAACCTGGAGGTGTGGGTATCCTTGATGAATATGGATACGCCCCTGCCTTTTGTATTTTGGTTCGAGTTCTGTGGCCAAAATGTATGGTATGAGTTGCAGCCTGGTAGTGCTGGAGTGCTCTCTGGAGCCTTAAACCAGGTTTCTGTTACTGCACATATATCGATTTTCTCTATACTGAGGAGTGCCTCGAGTGCATGCATTTTGAGGTTTAGACTTCTGGCATTGAGTAGCATTACCCTCAGTTTTCTGTTACTTTTGCTATTTATGGCGGTAGGTTTGTCTTTTGAGCCTTGCCTAAAAAAAGGCACTATGGGGTGGCAAGAGCCTTGGCCAGTATTTGAAAGCCTAAGGGTGACAGGTGCAAGCCATCTCTAGCAAAGCAGAGTGGTTTGTCGAGCATGTCATCCCAGGTGGACAGACATTGGATCCCCTTTGAATGAGACCAGAAACTTAGCCAATTGTTGAAATTGAGAATTTTTTTCTTTATACCGTGGTATCATTCTTGGTGAGGGCAGGATGCTACATAGGGTCAGGGTCATACCGGCCTGGGTTACATGATCAGAGAGCTCTTCCATGTCTCTTTTCATGTAGTCCAGGGAAGTATGGCTCAGGTCATTCATACCAGCATGGACAATGACAGAGTCATATTTGTACTTGTTCTGGAGTGACCTGAGTGCTTGTGTTATGTCTCTTGATTCCTTAGCCATGAGCTGGTTCAAATCTTACCTTGAAAACAGACAGCAGGCTGTACTTTGGCACAATAACCTTTCTAATCTCCTGCCCATCTCCCTCGGTGTCCCTCAGGGTTCTATATTAGGTCCTCTGCTTTTTTCCATTTATATAAATGCTCTTCAGTTAGTAATTCCACATACTACATGCATTCAATATGCAGATGATTCTACTATTATCTGTTCAGCTACTTCTCCAACTGAATAACATACCCTTACCCAGAAAGCATTTAATACTGTCGAACAATGGTTCAATGACCGTTGCCTCCTTCTAAATCCCAAAAAAACTAAAATGCTCCTCTTCTCACCTACCCGTAAGTCCCCCCCATTTCATTTCACACTCACATCAAACAACGGTACACTTATTTCTCCCGACTCAACTACTAAACTACTAGGAATAACAATTGACAATAACCTCAGTTTTGATACTCATATCAATAACACTATAAAAACAGTCAATAAAAAACTAGGTTCCCTCTATAGAGTCAAACCATTTCTTACACCAACAGCCAGGGCTGCTTTAGCAAGAACTCACCTTATCTCTACTCTACTCTATGCCTCTCCCATTTATACAAATCTTTCTAAAAGTAACCTCAGCAAACTAGCAGTATCCTATAATAATATTGCTCGATTTGCTACTGCCTCCCCTTTCAGGACTCATCACTGCCTTAACCTAAAACAACTTGGCTGGCTTGAGTTTCTACACCATTTACAATATCTCCAGCTTGCTATAGCCCATAGGATCCTCTCTCAACCCACAAATTCACCAATACTCTCAAGCCTTTTAGGTTCATAGGTTCATACTAGGCTATCTGCCCTGGGGCAATTATAAGCCTAGCCCGATTCTCTATGGCTTATGCCACCCCTTGATTTGAGTATACTGTGCCCTTTTTAAGGTTTAGTTTACTGTGCCTCTGTCTAATAGTGACACTGGAGTAATCCCTGGGACAAACCTACGATCCGCCATCCACTTATCGAGATTCTTCTTGAAGAGATTCAGTGAGGTGCTCTGCCTCACATAAACTGGAATTCTATTCCAGAGTGAAGGAAGCCTCTGGGTTATGAACCTATCTCTCCAGCAAGTTCTATTTATTTCTGTGCTGAAGTTCAAGTCCCTCGAGCGTGTGGCTCTAAGGGATTTAGATTTACTGAGGTGGAGCATGTCCATTAATTCTGGATTTGACATAGCTTTGTATGTCAGGCATAGATCGCCTCGAAGTAGGCGGTATGCAACTGAGTAGAGCTGGAGTTTTTTTAACCGAGCAGTAAATGGCATCTGTTTCAGACCCTTGATCCTCTTGGTGAGATACTTTTGGGGACTTTCTAATTGCTGCAGGTGTTGGGTAAGGTACATCCAAAAAGGGGCATTGTATTCTATGATGGGCCTGATGAGGGATGAATAAAGGGGCACGATTACCTCACTTGATCTAGATGTAAAACACTTTGTGATGAGGTGGGCTATGTAAAAGGTCTTTCTAACCACTTTGGCAATGTGGTTTTTAAAGGAGAGATTGCTATCAACTTGGGTCCCCAGGTCCCTAATAACTTTCTCTGTACTTAATGGGTTTCCTCCTATGTGGTAATTTGTGGGCACATTGTTTTTGCCAAAGGGTATGACTATACATTTTTTGGCATTTAGCTTTAAACCATGGTGCTGGCACCAGTTATCTGTCTCTGTAAGACCTTTTTGAAGGATGTTTGTGTCAGCTGGAGAGTTGATTATGGCGCCCAGTTTGCAGTCGTCTGCGAACTTGGTGAGCCATAGTCCTCCCACGTTTGCCTGTACCTCGGAAAAGTATATACCGAACAAGAGTGGTCCCAGGACAGAACCCTGGGGGATGCCACTTGTGACCGGTTTCGAGTCTGACATGGCTCCAGCAACTCTCACTCTGTGGGTTCTGTCTTTGAGCCAGTTTGCGACCCATCTTGTGACATAGGGGTTTATATTTAAGCTGGATAGCTTATCTATGATGCCCGAGTGGGGTATTGTGTCAAATGCCTTTGCAAGGTCCAGATAGGCTGTGTGGACTACCTTCCCTTCATCTATGGCTTTGGTGACTGTTTCAAAGAAGTCAACCAGGTTCAAAAGGCAGGATCTGCCCTTGACAAAGCCGAACTGGTTAGGATCTAGTGTCTGTAGGTCCCCAATGTCTTTGTTTATGAGCTCCATGATGATCCTCTCCATAGCCTTGCAGACTAAACTAGTCAGGCTTATGGGGCGATAGTTTCCAGGGTCCGTAGAAGCTCCACCTTTGTGGAGTGGGACCACTGTTGCTGTACGCCATTCTGTGGGCACATATCCTGTAGTGAGGCTGAGACTGTATAGCTGTTTTATTTGAGGGATTAGTTCCTCTTGTAGTTCATGTAGGACGCAACCTGGGACCCCATCTGGTCCCATGGAAGCAGTGTTTTTTGCTTTGGAGAGAGCAGCCTTCACCTGAGCATCTGAGATGTTTGGGAGGCAGCCCTCTGCCGGGATAGATACTTGCTCTTTTGGGGGGGAGGGGGTGGAGAAGTTTGCACTGAACCTGTCTGCCAGGATATTGGCGATGTCTGTGGGTTCAGTGTATTTTTTGTCGTTTAGAATCAACTCATAACAAGTCTGGGAGTTGCATCCCAGGTTTCTAACATAACTGAAAAAAGCCTTATGATTGTCTTTGGTGTCCTGTGCAATTTTTCTCTCAAAGCTGGCCTTGGAGGATTTTATGAGGGATCGTAATTTTTTGCTAGTACTGATCAGAGATGCCTTCCCTATTAGGGATTTTGCTCTATCATGTAGTAGCTTCCTCCTTCTGTTGTACAGTTTATTTATGACAGGGGTCCACCAGACTGGATGCCTGCCTTTGGATGATTGGGTCTTGGTTTTGTTTGGGATAGCATGATCCATGCATTCCTGGAGATGTCCATAGAATGCATTTATATAGGATTCTGCAGTTTGGGCTGTCGTTTCCACTGGCCCTGGGGCCTTGAAGGATTCCACTTCGGTTTTGAGAAGTGAGAAGTTCGCTTTTGAGAAGTTTTTCACTGTGGTTTTCTGGGCTGGGGGTGGGGTCAGGATGTGGACATCCAGTGAAATTAATTTATGGTCTGATCTTACCAATGAGGGATATACTTCTGGTGTGGAGCACAGAGTCCCCATGTTGGTAATGATCAGGTCTAGTATGTTGTCCCCTCTTGTAGGAGTGGTGACTAGTTGTTCCATAGCATTTGAGTTTATAATTTCCAAGAATCTTTGGGCTAAGGTGCTGGGGCTTGAGTAGTGCTTCCAGTCAATGTTTGGGTAGTTGAAGCCGCCCAATATAATGGTGTTCGGAGAGATCTTCATGTTCTCCAATGTTTTCAGGAAAGCCGAATGGGATTCCTGACTTTGAGAGGGTGGTCTGTAGGATGCTATAAACTGAAAAGCAGTCTTGCCCACTGTTAGTTGCACATGGATGGTCTCCGATAGCCAGTGCAATGGCACTAACCTGGAGGTGTGGATATTCTTGATAAGTATGGAAACTCCCCTCCTTTTGTGGTTCGGTCCGGGTTTTGGGGCCGAAAAGCATGATATGAGGTATAGCCTGGTAGTGCTGGGGTGCTCTCTGGAGCCTTGAACCAGGTTTCTGTCACTGCACAGATATCAATGTACTCCATACTGAGGAGAGCTTCGAGTGCATGCATCTTGAGGTTAAGACTTCTGGCGTTTAGCAGCATTACCCTTAGTTTCTTGTTCCTTGTGCTGTCTATGGGGGTGGGTTTGACTTTTGAGCCTTGCATAAAAAAGGCACTATGGGGGTGGCAAGAGCCTTTGCCAATATCCAAAAGCCCAGTGGTGACAGGTGCAAGCCGTCCCTATCGAAGCAACGTGGCTTGTCGAGCATGTCATCCCAGGCTGACAGACACTGGATCCCCTTTGAATGACACCAAAATTTTAGCCAATTGTTAAAATCGATCATTTTGTCTTTGTACTGTGGCATCATTCTAGGTGAGGGTAAGATGCTGCTCAAGGTCAGGGTCATACCAGCCTGGGCTACATGATCAGAGAACTCCTCTATGTCTCTTTTCATGTAGTCCAGGGAGGTACGTCTCAGGTCATTCACACCAGCATGTACAATGACTGAGTCATATTTGTATTTGCTTTGGAGTGACCTGAGTGCTTGCGTTATGTGTCGGATCCTAGCACCCGAAAGGCAGCTCACTGTGACCTTCTCTTTATTCAGCCTGGTGAGCGGGACGTCAGTGTGTCTGACAATAGAGTCACCTATAACAAGAGTATCAGGTGTGTTATTCAGCCTTAAGGGCTGTGGCTGCTTGGCACACTGACTTTGTGGGTTATGTGTTGTGTGTGTTTTGTTTTGAGATAGCGTATGCTTGGATGTCTGCTTTGGAGGTCTCTGTTGCTTAGGTAGATTTTTATTTAGAGCCTCCGAGTATGTTTTTGTGTATTTATGTGTTTGGTTCGCTGATGTGGTGGGACTATGTGATACTGGAATTGTGTTGTGTGAGGTTACCTTCTCCTCCTGACTGGTTACACCAGTTTTGAGATGAGAGAGCTCAGCCTCCAGTTTGGCTAAATAGTTTCATCTCTCACATATATTTGAACCTGTTTGGAGGAGGAGAGGGTTGTCCGTGTACATGAGACAGTTGTAACATTGCCTCAAAATTCCCAGATTCACCAGCTGGACTGGAGAGGAAACCATTGACTGACCTTTGGACATGCTAGAGTAATAGAGAAACTGAATTTAAGATGGACCAATAGAGGACAGGGTAATCGTAGAGAGTATAAGAGTAAGTAGTGCTTATGGTTTAATAGTGCTAACTTGTAGGATTACTTAATTGGACCAGTGAAGGGCCTTAGAATGAGAATATGGTGCTTAAATTGAGAGATAGAGCAGTTCTAAGGGAAAAAGTGAAGAGCAGACTTTGTGGAGCCAGGAATAGTTTAAACCCAATTAGGTGGCGCTGCCCGTTGTTGTGCTATGTTCAAAAACATGCAAAACTGTGCAAAAGAGGGTTTTAAGAGAGGAAGATGAAGGAGTTTTGGAATTGACCAAAAATGGCCAATAAAAATACAGTTTCAAGTCAGTAACCACTCCCACAGGGGCAGGCAGGCTGCTCAATGTTTTTCACTGCCACTGATCAACAGAGAGACTTTCCTTTAGCCCAAGCAAAAAATGGCCTCACAGAAACTTACAAACAGTTCATGAACAGCAAGCCTGTAACTGAACTTTTTTAAATCTCAGAAAAGTGGGAAAAAAGCAAGATTTGTTTTTGTTTTTTTTGTTTTTTCAGAGATAGCAGAGGTTAACAAGTATCAGCAAGTTATAACAGTGCAGTAAATGACCCCACACAAGAGTGCTAGGCCAAAGACAGATAAAATGCAAGTTTTGAGAAAAAAATGATTTTAAAAATAAGTGCAAACAGGAAATTCAACAGCTCTAGGTTGTGCTCTAAATACAGTTACTAATGCAGAAATCAAATTTAACAAGCCAGAAAATGCTCAAAATAGGTGGCTATGCAGAAAACCTTAGCAAATAAACAGAGGAAAAATACTTAAAGTCTCAAAAGTGGCTCCTTTCTTCTCAGCGTTTTTTCCTCTTGGTGGGTGCTTCACCAACAGCCAACAAGCCTGAAAAGATGCCAAAACCACAAGGCAACCAGGTTTTAGAAGAGGAAGATGACAGAGTTTCGGAATTGACCCAGAATGGCCAATAAAACTACAGTTTCAAGTCAGTAACCACTCCCACAGGGGCAGGCAGACTGCTCAATGTTTTTCACTGCCACTGATCAACAGAGAGACTTTCCTTTAGCCCATGCAAAAAATGGCCTCACAGAAACTTACAAAAAGTTCAAGAACAGCAAGCCTGTAACTGAACTTTTTTAAATCTCAGAAAAGTGGGAAAAAAGCAAGATTTTTTTTTTGGTTTTTTTTTTGTTTTTTCAGAGGTAGCAGAGGTTAACAAGTATCAGCAAGTTATAACAGTGCAGTAAAAGACCCCACACAAGAGTGCTAGGCCAAAGACAGATAAAATGCAAGTTTTGAGAAAAAAAAGATTTTAAAAATAAGTGCAAACAGGAAATTCAGTAAACAGCTCTAGGTTGTGCTCTAAATACAGTTACTAATGCAGAAATCAAATTTAACAAGCCAGAAAATGCTCAAAATAGGTGGCTATGCAGAAAAACTTAGCAAATAAACAGAGGAAAAATACTTAAAGTCTCAAAAGTGGCTCCTTTCTTCTCTCAGCGTTTTCTCCTCTTGGTGGGTGCTTCACCAACAGCCAACAAGCCTGAAAAGACACCAAAACCACGAGGCAACCAGGTTTTAAGATCCTAAAAACCTACGGTCATCCAACAAACTTCTTATTAACACCTGCAGATCTTATAACTTAGCAGGTGATACCCTGTTCTCTAACACTGTTGGAAAGTTATGGAATTCACTTCCTACTGACCTCATGTCTCTGTCATCTCTTACACTATTTAAAAAGAAACTAAAATCATATCTCAACATACACTGGTTATGTTCCTGCACTAACCCTGGTAACGTCCTACATCTCAACAACATTGTAAACTTACTGTCTTGCATTTTTACAGTATCCTTTACTGCTCTTGCTAAGCTCATTCAACGTATTGTAGTTTAATACTATTTTTAATGAATGCTCTCTATTGCTACTATGTGGGGGGAAAAATTAATTTTTCCTTACTTCTTAAACTCCTACCACTTTCTAATTTAGTTTTTTGCATGTATCTTTACTGTTACTCCTTTGTATATCTTACACTATAGTTTTATATTTTATATTTTGTATTTTGCATTTTTTTCTATTCCATATGTCTTTGGAGCTTTTCTCCCCAGGCCTCTACTGAAAATGGACATGTATCCAGCTAGACTAGCCCAGTCAACAAATGTAAAATAAATAAAATAAATAAATAAATGTGGTGGATCCTGGCACTCGACAGGCAGCTAACAGTAACCTTCTCCTTATTCAGCCTAGTGAGTGGGACGTCAGTGTGCCTGACTATAGAGTCACCTATTACTAGTATGTTGGGTATGTTATTTTGCCTTAAGGGCTGTGATTGCATGGCACACTGGTTTTATGAAGTATGTGTTTCATGGTTTGTGTTGGGGGGTGGAGGTTGCTTGGATGTTGCTTTTGCAGATTTTTATTTAGAGCCTCCGAGTATGTTTTCATGTATTTATGTGTGTTTTTTGCCGGTGCTGGTTTTATGTGTCTATGTAACACTGGTGGTGTGATGCAAGTATTTCCCTTCTCCTCTTGACTGTCTGATCCCTGGGTCCCTACAGTGTCAGTGTGTGTGTGTGCTATGTGTTGCCTCTTTGCCAAGGTCTGGGCATACTGGGCATGCCTCAGTCTGCCTTCAGGAGCAGGCTCAGGGGCTTCCTCTTCTGAGTCCCTCTGTGCCTGTGGGGACCTTGGCAATGGTGAGGGGCTGCATGGCCCTTCCCTGTGCTGTTCCTGCTGCAGTTGTTTCCAAAGGATCATATTGTGTAGCGTGGCACATACTATGAACATGTGTGCACATGTGGCTGAAGAGTACTGCTAGGCTCCACCAGATATGTCAAGGCAGCTGAATCGTGACTTGAGCATCCCAAATACATGCTCTATAATGATCCTGGTTTGTTTGTGTGCCTCATTATGGTATTCTTGTGTGGATGCGTGTGCATTTCTGATGGGCATCATCATCCACGGTGACAGTGCATAGACAGCATCCCACACCAGATGGCCATACAGGATTTCCCCACTGGCAAATGCCTGGTACAGCTGTGATGAATTTCAGACCAAAGGCTAATGTAGTGATAAACCAGAAGTTAGAAAATAAAAGCTGGATAACAAAAACAATTCCAACTCCAAGAACACCAATACTCTATTACAGCAAAGCTTTCAAATATAAATCCTTCTCTAGTGCATAATACAATCTATAACTTTCTTTCAGCTTTTATAAAACTAAATTAAAATCATGTGAGCACGGCCGACTAATCACATCATCTCTGCAATAATTCAATTAACCATTTTAACTTAAAGGCATAACAATTCATTTAAAAACTTCCTTGGAGTTACTTAAAACATACTCTCACTTTAATTTATAAATACATATTAGAATCATATATTTAATCAATCAAACTAATAAAGTATTTATTATTAAACCTTATATTACACTTATATATCTTGCATCTTCAAAATATGTATATATATATATATATATATATATATATATATATATATATATATATATATATATATATATAAATACAAACATGCACATACATATACATTTGAAAGCCTAGTGCAATTGCATTTGTTTGGTTGCTAGAACTGGCTTAATGCTAACCATATTATTCAACACTGGTTGTACATCTGCTTGCAGTCTTAAGATCCACGCATATTCTTTATTCTCCAATAAATTATGTGTCAGCCCCTCTTACTTGCTTATACACTGTTTCCATCACCCTAAATTTAAAAGTATGCCAAATGCCTTTCTCCAAAATGTGCTTACTAATCACATTTTGCTGTATTTGTCTACGTATCTCTGGCTTATGTTCTATTATTTTTTCCTTTAGTTTCTTTGTGCTTTTCCCAACATAAAATGAGGGACATTTTAATCAAGTTGCAAGATATATTACATATATAGTATTGCATGTTGCTGTACATTTCAATTTTTTTTTTATTTGAAACTTGATGGACAAATATATTATTGTCTTTTATGAAAATATCAGTACAGCAGCTGCAGTTCAAACATGGGTGCGTGCCTATTGTATGTAATTTAGGATTTTCCCCTGATGCTTAAAATCTTTATAGCACAGTTGCATTTTTAACTCTTTAATTCCTATATGTAAAATTTGGCCAGTCATGAAGTATCTGACTTAATTCTGGCATGGCTAAAACCTATTTTTAATAGTGAGTATGCCTATAATATAGTGAATAGAGAAGATGGTAATAAAGTTAGATATTTAACTACTTACAATACTAAGAGTAGGGAAGTAATGAACATTAATGACAATAATTGGAATATCTTGATGGCCATGCCAGAATTATGTCAGATACTTCATGATAGGCCACATTTTACATATAGGAACTTAAAGAGATTAAAAATGTGACTGTGCTATAAAGATTTTGAAGCATCAAGGAAAAATCCAAAAGTACATACAATAGGTACGCATCCATGTTTGAACTGCAGCTCCTGTACTGATATTTTCATGAAGGACAATAATATATTTGTCCATCCAATTTCAAATAAAAAATATATTTTTTAGATGTACAGCAACATGCAATGCTACATATGTAATATATCTTGCAACTTGCTTAAAATGTCCTTCATTTTATGTTGGGAAAAGCACAAGGAAACTAAAGGAAAGACTAATAGAACATAAGAAATTACCTGGAAAAAATTTAAGAAATCTACACTGATATCTAAAAAGAGAAGTGAGATACAAACTTTCAGAAATAAACAACAATATAATTGCAAATTATATGTTTATAACAAAGTAGAGAAAAATGTGTCAGAATTTTCTGAATCATCTAACAAAGAGATACTTTGTCATCTCCTAAGTTCAAGACCCCTTTAACCTCCCCCAATCCAAAAAAGAGCAATTTGACAGGAAGAAAAGCATTGATATATTTGGAAGAAAAAAGAAGAGGGGGTGGTCATAAGCATTGTAATCAAACATGAAGCTCTTAAACTACTACAGAATTTGATGAACAATCCAGGTTGATTCATAATATTTACAGTTTACAGTTGTCTAAATGTGATATTTCTCTGTTAGGTAATAGTTTAAATTGTGTCTCTAAGGTTCCTCTATCAGAGTGTCAGTTTGTGAATGATCTTCAGAAATTCTCTTACATTATAAATTTATGTCTGTATTTTCAAAATATGGAAAGAATCAAGTGGGATTTGTATAAGTTTAAGACCTCTAACTTTAATCCTCCATATAAAAAAAATATTGCAACTTTTGAAGTTATTATTAAGGAATTAAATTTTAATCATTCTTTATAAATTGACAAGTCTCATAATTTAACTAAACAACAGAGAAATTCAATGAAAGTTTTGGGTAGTAACCCTAATATTATTATTATTATTATTATTATTATTATTATTATTATTATTATTATTATGAATGCTGATAAGGGTGGAGCAGTGGTCCAATGGGATCAAAGTAAATATGACATGGAGTCATATGATCAACTTTTGGATGCCAGTTTTTATCATTTGGGTTAGATTCTACACAAAAGTTTAAGGTAGAAATTGAAAATTTCTTGAAACAAACTATGTAAGAAGGAATTATTTGTAAGGCAACTTTTTCCACATTTAACAGTAACTGACCCTAAGCCACAATACTTTCATGTTACCTAAGACACATAAGGATCCCATTAATTCACCTGGCAGATCTATAGTTTAAGCTGGAGTAATGGTGCCCTTGTCAGCTTTTTAACTAAATATTTAAAACATTTATTAACTTTAGTAGGATAATATGCATTTTTTACAAATATTTGAGGACTCTCAAATGGAGCAATGCTGGCATATGATTACTTTGGATGTACAGTCTTTGTATAACTGATATAACTAGGACCAGTCTTTATCTCCCAGGTTTTCATATACTTTTGATTTGTTTAATATAATAATTTATTACTAAAATGTTTTCTATTTTAATCAAGAATGCTTTTACAAGTTAATGGTATAGCAATGGGTGCCTTGTTTGCCCCAATATAAGATGGCTTTTTCATAGGTTCATAGGTTGGTACTAGGCTATCGGCTCCAGGGCCTATACAAGCCTAGCCATAACAATTCCCTGGCTATTTCTTCCCACAGTATTTACTTCCCTGGACCCCTGTCTAGCAGGGTGACTGATGTGATCCCCTGGGTGAATTTCCTATCTCCCATCCAGTCATCAAGGTTCCTTTTGAAGAGGGCCAATGAGGAGCTCTGATTGACATGTATGGGCAGTCTATTCCAGAGTCTGGGGAGTCTCTGGGTTAGGAACCTATCCCTCCAGCATGTTTTGTTCATTGTGATGACAAGGTTTAGATCCCTGGAGCATCCGTCTCTGAGGGATTGGGATTTGTTTAAGTGTAGCATGTCCAGCAGCTCTGGGTTTAACATGGCCTTGTATGTTTATTGGTCATGTTGAGGAAATTATGATTTATAACAGTCGCAATTTATTTTTGTAAGATATGGATATTTGGCATAGATTTCTTGATGATCGTTGGCTTCTGTTGAGTTAGAATGTGGCAAACCTGAAGAATTTTTGCAATACTTTAAAGACAACTGTTGGGGGTTATATTTTAGTCCTGAATTTCATCATACATAATTTCTTTGTTAGATGTCAGGTTGATAAAAAATTTGGATGGCACTATACATACTACATTATACAGAAACCGTTTCATAAAAATCATTATTGCAAGCTAAAGAGTTACCACCTCTACTTTGTTATTACCAATATTCCGAAGTCTCCGTTTTTTTTAAGTTAAATGTATTTGTTCAGACAAAGTAATTTAGACAGATACAAGATTTGACACAAAAAATTATTGTTAGAGGTTATAATTATTCATCTAATTTAGAAGCCAAAGAACACATTCAAGGTATTGGACAAACAGATCTATTAACATATACACCTCAAATGGAAACTAGGGAGAGATGTTTTCTTTTGCTACAACATATGATTCAAATTCAAAAGAATTCAGATGGGTTATCAATAAATATTAGAATATTTTGTTAGCTGATCAGGATATAGATGCTATTGTGCCTTCTTTTTGCCATTTTATTTACTAAGAGGGTTTTACTATAAGGTAGATTCTAAATCATTTTTCAATACAGTCACATAAAATACCATGTGGACAATCAATCACTTTGGAAGGCAGCAGATTAAATGGTCGTGCTCCTTGAGGACATTGTTCTTATTCAGTTGTCATGAAAACTAAGGAATTTTCCTCTCCCGATACTAGTTCCATTTTATATATATCATTTGGTTATTTATGATACTGAATGGATTATTTACATTGTAAGATGTACATGTTCATTCTTCTATGTTGGTCAAACATCTAAAAGCTTAAGGTTGTGAATTAGAGACAAAGTGACTGACATAGAATGTCACAAAGTTAATAATGCATTATTTAAACATTCTAAAGTACATCCTGCTGCTTCCTTCAGGTTTATAAGCACAATGCACCTAATAAGTTTGGTTGGTGTGATATGTTAACTAACTAAGAAAGATTTTGGATGATTAAGTTAGGATCTTTATTTTATCCAGGGCTTAATGAATATAGGTGGCCATTGTTGCTAATACATGTTCTGAAGTCTTTAAATGGTTGCTACGTAATAATGTAAGTTCCTGATTTTTGTATATGCTGAAAAAGGCAGGCTACGCTGATACTAGTCAATTAACCTTCTCTGTTCTCTTCACTTGCATTTTGCTGGTGCCTTTGATGTTTCTGGATACACACACACACACACACACACACACACATACACACACACACACACACACACACACACACATGGATCTAGGACTGTTGAACGAAAATTCAACAGTCCGAATCCACAATCACTGAACACACTTTGTCGAAAGCGCTTTCACCAAAAAAGCGCTCTTGTTAAAGTGTGTTCAAAAAATAAATAAATAAACATTACATTTATGTTTTTGCAGGGGGGCAAGCCCCCCAGTGCAACCCCCACCCCCCTACTTTTATATTCTCACTACGAGGTCACACTACAGTGGGGATAAGTGAATTTTCCCTTATCCCCACTGTAGTGCGATCTCTGCAACAGGCATACTTACGCAAAAGTGCTTCTTCGGTGAAAAGCTCTTTTGCATAAGTATGCATGGACATTTCACATTCGGTGAAATGGCCAGTCGAGCATTAGTCCTGGACCTACACACATATATCTTACACCTTGCAGTTTAAGTGAATTCAATCTGTATATGCCTGTCGTTTGGTTGTTTTAACACCAGCTCACCCACCTCAAGGGGAAGGGAATGCAGTTAGTTTGGGTAGGACCATGAAAGTCATGTCTGCATTAGCAATGTATGACATAACAAATGGGGACAGAATGTGAGGAAGCATGCATCTATTCATGAAGCAAGTATTGTACAAAGGTTACAGTCATGATGGGGATGCTATGGCTAAAGCATAAAAATTCCATATCCTCATTGTGAATGACTGCACCACTATAGGATCCTGAGTCACGGATATCCATGTGACTCTTTCTCCTTAGAAAAAAGCATCAACAGGTGGTCCAAGGAAGACTAGATGGGAGGAATGGGGATCAGACAAAAAATTCGTAACACAATGGCAAAACACAAAATGGTATAGAGGCAAGGTGTATAGTAGGACAGACTGCTATGCTCAGCTGAGAGCAGCACATGTTGTGGTAATTCATATTCTTTATCATGGTGGGAACTTATACACTAATCACTTAGGCTGAATCCTCATGACCAAAAAAGATGATCAACACTGAGCAGAAATAAATTAATAATTCCCCTCTCTTAAAACTTCATGCAGTGGCTGGATGTTTTTACAGACCTGAGGTGTGCACTGCAACTGCACCCCATTCCTGCTTACTAGCAGACTTGGTATAACATACATAATATACAATTAGGGAAGCCATACTGTCTGGGTCCACATGAGTTGGTCAACAGCAATAAAGAGGAGAGGCCATTCTAGAAATCTCTATGGTAAAGGGTTGATAGAGGCCAGCACAATGTTTACTAAAAGAGACAGTCATAAGAGCACATAAAAGAGTGGCCAAATTGCAACAGAAGGAGAGTGCCTTCAAGTAAGGAAAGGACATTGGGAGTCACAGACCCACTGAAACAGTCAGCCTAGAGCAATAAATCACTGGTGTGCACAATCAGCTGCAGCAGTGGTCAGAGAGGGCTGCAAGGTCAGCAGAGACTATACTGAAGGCAGGAAAGCTGACTGGAATAAAAATACACAGGTCAATGAAATACTCGGGAAATTAGCATCTCAAACAGAAGATGAAACTGCAGTATCGCAAAACAGCATGTATGAAGGCTACAAACAGATATACTGCAAAGGCAGTTACGGAAATAAGGTACATAAGGAATGGTGGTGGTGGAATGTAGAAGTCCAGTAAGTTATCAAAAGAAAGGAGTGAAGGAAAAAGTGGAAGAAAAGAAGGCCCAAGTTAAGATATAGTGGTAGTTGGCTAATAACAAGGCTAAGAAGACAGTCAAAAAAAAAGAGAACAAGGCAACAGAGGCATTATACCATCTGAAAAGTGACTCAGCAGATGGCACAAGGAAGCTGTATCAGGTTGCAAGGCAAAGACAGAAAGATAAAGAGAACAGTTACTTGACACCATTTATAGAGGATGTCAGCAACAACCTCTTCACTAGTGCACAGGACATCAATGGCAGATGCAAAGAGTTCTTCCAGCAGCTTCTGAATGGAGAAAACCCCACAGAAGTTGTACTGCCCAAACAAAGCTGAAAAGGAAAGAGAAAGAGAAGCACACCCTAAAAGACATAAGAACAGCACCAAAGAAAATGAAACCATGGAAACCAGTAGAGACAGATGAGGTCACAGAAGACATGTTTAAGATGTTGGGTGAGTTAGGGAAGAAATGGCTCCTAAGGGTACTCATAACAGTATGTAAAGAAGGTCATATCCCAGATGACTGGATAATAAGTATCCTAGTGCCAGTGTACAAGAACAAAAAGGGACATTCATAATTCTAGCCATTATAACAGGTATCAAACTCCTGCCACACTGCTTGAAAGAGTTGGAAAGGGTGATTGATAAATGAATATGCAGAATAGTAGAAAGTAAGATGGGAGATGAGAAGTTTGGATTCAGATCAAAATTCAGCATAACCTAAACATTTGAATTAAGACAGACAGTGGATAAGAAGCTAAAGATGAGGGAAGAGTCCAACTGTGTATTCATAGACCTGAAGAAAGCACATGGCAAGCTTCCAAGAAAGCTGATTTGGGCAGTCCTGTGATAGTTCAAAGTCATGAAAACATTGGTGGAATTCATGCAGGCTACGTACAAGGACAGAATGACACAAGTACGGACAGTATCCAGCTCACAGAGGGGTCCCAGTGGAAGTGAGTGTGCATCAGGGTAAAGATCTATGCCTACTGCTGCTAATACTAATGATGCGCTACATTAGCAAACAGGTCACAGGTGACAGATCAACAAAGCTACAGAATACAGATAATGTCACATTACAAGCAGACTCTGAACAGGAACTTCAGCAAATGATAGAGAACGCAAAACTGAAGGAACATTTGATAAAACTGAGTACAGACAAGACAGCTGTCATGGCAGCAAATGGGGCAGATGAGAAGAAACTGAAAACTGAGAACGAAGTTATAGTAGTGGAAAAGGCTAACAACATCAAGTATCTGGAAGGGGGGGTTGAACATTAGGGAAATCTGAATGAGGATGTCAAAGCTAGAATCAGAGTAGCTACAGCCAATTAGCATAGGGTGTAACAGGTAGTGTATGGCAGAAGAATGCCAATGGAGCTAAAAAGTAAGGTGTGCAAAGGAGTGATGCAACCAGCACTTCTGTATGGTACAAAAACCTGAACAGTGAAAGAAGAACAGCTGAGGAAACTAGAAGTGATGGAGATGAAGTGATTGAGATGGGCAGTAGATAAGTAGTGTGGAACAGATGAAGACATGATAACAACAGCAGGGGCCAAAGTTGCTTCATTTGCAGAGACAGTAAAAGAGAAAAGATAACAGTGGTTCGGTGAAGGAAAGTAGAAGACAATTTGGTGAAGAGGGTTTGTGAGAGAAGGGAGAAGGCAAGAGGAAAAGGTGACAAACAGGAAAGAGAAGGATGGATTGCATTAAAGATAACCTGTGACAGAGAGGCATGAGTGAGAAGGTAGGAGAGGGGCACTAAATTGAGACAGGTAGAAACAGTTCACGCCACACCCTGACCCCAAATAGAAAAATGGGAAAAAGGGGGTTGAAGATGATAATGATGTCATAGATATTATTGATCTATGAATGAATTACTTCAGATAGTTCCAATGGTTAGCAGAGGCATATAACGAAAGTAAATCAAGCTCTCAGATGTAAAAAGCACAACACTTCATTCTCACATAGACACGTAAGTGCTTTCATGGTTCCAAAAGACTGCTTCTTCAGATGGAGAACACTCAACTTTGCATACCTCCATGTAAGGAATACCAAGTGATATAGTTATGTGAGGTGTAGTGCTCTCTTTAAGTACAACAGTATGCTAAGTAAAATTATTTACTATTTTTCAGACTGCATAGAAGTGGTATATCATCAAACCAAAACAATTTTCACAGTATTTAATGTGCATCATCCTTCTTAAATTAGTATGCTGTCTTACCTCTAAAAACTGTCTTACCTCTAAAAGTAACTATTATATATATATGTTATTAATAAAGCTGTTACATGAAACATTTTATTGTTAGCAATGAAATAATCATCCTTTTTAAGTGCCTGAGAATTTTCTGTGATCCTTAGGTCCTGACATTTCCTGAATCCTTATACTTTCATTCACCGTTAATCTTGCTTCTTTTTGCTTATAAATTTGACCATATATGTCTTTGGTCAGCCTATCACAGTTTTTAATTTTAAGCAGATCTGCAGAAAAACTTTCTCGTCTACTATGGACATTAGAAACTAGAATACTTGAAGATGGAAGAATCTCCTGTCAGTATAACGGACTAGACCCATAATATCTCTGTCTTTGTATCCCCTATCATTCCGAGCCATCCGTCACTAAACTGAACTGAAACTAACCAACTTAACCCTGCTTAAATATCTAAGCACTGGGCAAAAAAATGTGTAAAATGTTAGCGATCAAAACAAAAAAAAAAAAATCCAAAATTAATTAAATAATAAAATAGTTGAAACATAGTATCAGATAAAATAAAGAAATGGAAGATAAAGTTGAAGTTTACAGTAAAAAGTGAAGATGTGCACTCTGTGGTGCAGGATCAGGTCTAGGTTTACAAGGGAAAGTAAAGATGTGAATTCTACGGAGCAAAAAAGTGACAGCACAACTGGAAAACAATCACGCTGTCAGTCTCACCTTTCATAATGTCATGATGATAATTATCAAACTACACTACCGCTGTCACTTTCTGACAGCTACGCTAACATGCTGGTGAGGTCCACTACTTTCCATTATCACACTTATTTTAAGATTTTAAGTAAGTTACAGTAACATTTAAAAATTATACTTTACTTTAACATCCCCCCCCCCAAGACACCATTGTTTTTTGCTTAATTCCTCATTCTTGAGCCAAGAGATTGAGAGGTATGATGGACATACTGACACAGCACAAGAAAATCCGAAACAACAGAGAAGTTTTAATGTCATAAGAATTAAGATTTATACCAAACCACTCAAAGGTATAAAGCAAAGCAAACATTATGCCAACTGAAATGGTTTTGCTTTGAGTCTCTACTGCGTGTGGGGAGAAAGTAGCATTATACAGGCTCTTACAGTTACGCAGGCAGGCAGACTCCAGTACTGCTTGCTTTACTGCACAATTTGGTGTCATTATTACAATCCATCTGCTTCACTCACAGTAATATCATGTGACATTGCATTCAGAGTTGCTATTACCCACCTCCTGCTTCAACTCACAGTAAGTCATTGTTCTAATGATGTTATCACATCAGATGTGGACCCAAGGGTCGACAATGTAAGCAATTACATTAACAAATGTAAGCAATTACATTAACAAATCAGGAACACATCTGAAATAATCTTTGACAATTAAGGTAATTTTTAAAATATTAGTACTATTAACGTGAGACATTGACAGAATATGAGAATGTGAATTAATATACTTTTTTTTGAAGTAAAAGAAGTATATACCTCTAATTATTCTAATTATTTATTAAGTTTATTTCACAACATTTTCTGCAAAAGTCACCAGTTTTAGAATGGATTAAGAGGGACACAGCTACAGTATTTGTCAAAATCAGGGATAGATGAGAGGTATTAATGTAAGACTGGAGAGGAACAAATAATAGGACTACACTGTGATTAAAGGGGAACATTTTATGAATAAATTTGGCATTTCCCAGAAAATAGCAGACAGCTGAGATTTATATTACTTAGAATCAGCATTCTAGTTTTCATAATTGTCTTGAAGTTCATTAAAGTAGGCATTGTGGTTTCTTCTTGTTTCTGACTACAGAACGCATATCTTCACTGAGTATGTTAAGCAATTACTTCCTTCACTAAATCACTCCTAGAAAGTCATAAATCAGCATTTTACCTTTGTGGGTTTGAAATTAGTTTTAAATAATTGCACACTCCATAAACTTACTGTACTCTGCCATTTGTTATATAGTGGCACTGGCAGTAAGGAAAAATAATCATAGTGTAGTGCAATACAACTCCCGCCCCCCCAAGATGTGCAGTAGCAAACCCCACTTACAGCCCAGCTCACTATGCCTTCATTGATGAGACAATGTCAGTGAAACAGTCCACAATGCATGTCACTAAAATAGAAGGAATGAACGGTGCTGAAGTGCTAGCGATTAAAAAAAATGTTGGATGGTATTACATTAAACTATAATCCAACTAGCTATATAGTTAGTCCCTGTAATATTAATGGTTCACCTTGCATGAAGGTAACACCAATTGTACTTTAAATGTAGTTGACTAGATTTAGTCTACATTATAAAAAACATAGTCAGAGGAAACACTATAAATATATTATATATAACGTTTGTATGTGCAGGAGACAGACTGATGTAGTGCAATGAGCATGACATACATTGGCTGTCCTTCCATCAGTGATGTCATGCCCCTGTCACCTGTCAGTCAACATGAGAATGCCCAAACCTGTGCAAACATCATTGGGGGGCGGTGCTATACTACACTATAAATGAAAAAACAGATTTCTTAATGCTACCTACTTAATTGAATTAACTAATAGGACTAAAGAGACAAGAAATTGGCTGGAAAAAGAATTTCATGTATTAACACAGCAGCCCTAAATATGGACTTATCAATAGTTGCATGACAAGTTTATAACTGATACCCTGACAGTTGTTTATACTAGGGCACAGCATCGTACTTCAGCCAGATGTGGATAGAACTGACTAGTTTGACATCCAGATGGCTTAGTCAGTCAAGTGTTTTGCACATTTCATAAT
>NC_056726.1:1334353609-1334411109 GCF_019279795.1 Protopterus annectens
GAATCTATAAACATATAGATGCTATGAACACTACTCTTGTTTGTCAAGCATTTCTTAATGTGGATGAGTATAGACAAATAGTACTGTACCTTCCTAGTTCAACCATCAAGATATTCTTATTCTTTTTCTCTATCTCTCTCTCTCTCTCTCTCTCTCTCTCTCCCAGTGAAACAACCTACTACCTAAAGAACTTGCACAGCTGAAGTTCACTTGCAGTTGCAAGAGTTCGCAAGGGAAAATACACTGAGTTAAATCTATGTAAGACAAATTGAGTTTACTTCATGATGTCGAAAGCCAACAATATCGAAGCTGATATTGTTGGCACCACAACATCGAAAGCGCAAAACATCGTGCAGGTAAATGGAAATCTTCGTAGGGGAGATTTCCGTTTACCTCTATGTAGTGCGGTCTCGGAGTTGGAATATTTAAGTGGAGGGGGTGCAGGGGGGCTTGCCCCCCTGCCTATGCTAGTTAGTTTTTATTTTTGTTTGTTTTTTTTGTAAACGTTATTCGATGTTTTACTACATCGATCACTAGAGGTCGACCTTTAGTGATTCGATGTAGTAAGATTTCAATAACGTGATATAGATGCAGACAAAGTCATAGACTAAGACTAATAATTTAATTTGTAAGTCATGCAGTAGTGTGCTCCGTTTGTAGTATTGAATCTGCTGGAAGGATATCTCCACCCCTACTTCCCCACACTCACAGGCCTTTTACTGCTGAAGGTGAAGTTACATTAACACTTCAGCATATTTTACTCTTATCAGTGTAATAGATCCCTGGAAAAGACATTGAAAAGCCCATAACTATAAAATTAGATCTTGTGACTCAGGTCAAGTTTTTAGAGTTCGGTCACCTTGTCTTTGTATTCAGGAACATTCTACCTCACTGATTATTTATGGTGGTAAACCATCTTTGGGGTTTCTTCCCACTCTATTCGTTTCACTCACTCCACTCCCCTACCCTTCCCCCATATCCCACGTAACTACAAAAATGTAAACATACTTACACTGAACCTTAGAAATATATGTAATAAAATAGCCCCACTGCATGCCTGGATTGATCAAAAAAAACATGACATACTAGCCCTTACAGAAACATGGCTACACCCTGGTGTAAAAGACTCAGAAATAATACCTCCAAACTTTGCAATAACCAGAAGAGATATATCTAAAAAAAAGGGGGAGGGATAGCACTTCTATATCCCTCTACACTTAACATCGCACCATACAACAGTCATATATCCATCTTTTCCAATGCTGAGGTACTAATCTCCTTTTTGAACCTCAATATATCAAAATAATTTGCATAATAGTAATATATATTCCACCAGGTAACAATATACCAGTGTTGGAAAATATTTTATCCTGGCCATCCCAAACAATAAACCTTGAAACAATAATCTTAGGAGATATAAATATAGATTGACAAACCATAGCTCCCGACTACCCCACAAAAAGTATAAATCTGTATGTTTTTTCTCGGCTTATCAATGCTCCAACAAGATACAAAAAAGATCTTAACTGCCAATCCACCTTAGGCTGGATTCTAGTATCCTATCCTGCCAATTACCCCTATTCTGGTACACTGTCTAACTCCCTGGGTGATCATCTAACAGCTTATTCCTTTAGAACAAACTCCCAACAACTAAGAGTACACACTATAAAATCAGTTAGGAACTCAACTAATTTTTGTCAGCATAAATTCAACAATCTCCTACAGGAAATAGACTGGACACACCTTAAACAACTACCCCTTAATGATGCTGTACTATACTTTAATAACACCTTCCTTCACATACGTAATACACTAGCTCCCATTTGTATGAAAAGAAACAAAAAGAACTCAGCACCATAGCTCTCTAAGGAATGTAAACACCTGATGAAGCAAAGGGACCTAGCCTGGTCAACCTGGGCACAAAACAAAAATTAACAAAATCATGCTAATTTCAAAACACTCGGTAACAAAGTGATAAAACTAATCAACAGAGATAAGAAGTCATATTATTCCCAGCTTCAACTCCAGCATAAAATCAACCCCAGTAAATTTTGGGACTCCATGTCTTCTCTACTTAACCCTGGAATAAATGGAGAGCACACCGTATCACCAGGTACCCCTCCATCACAAATAGCCAAAAACTTTAACAAGCATTTCATAAAATCAATTTCGGACCTATTAATTAGCACCCCTAATGCTGAACCCCCCCAACCCTTCAACCTATTCAAACACCAACCCCAGGCCATCAACTACTTCTAACCCTAACCCCACTACTCAATGAAATGTCATACAAACCCCATTCTCATTTCAGCCCAAACCCACTGACACCATTAAAAAACTGCTACAAAATCTAAAACCTTGCTCTACCTCAGCTGATAATATGCCCCATACTACCTCAAACTGACTGCTAACTCAGTCGCCTACCCAGTCAGTATCCTTATAAATAGGTCTTTGTCCGAATCAGCAGTATCTACCATATGGAAACAATCTCACATCACCCCCATCCACAAAGGAGGCAACTCTTTTGATCCATCCAGTTTCCATCCTATATCCATCTTGTCACCCATATCCAAAACAGGTAATGCAATATCTATTGCAAAACAACCTTTTAACCAAAACCCAACATGGCTTCCGACCTAGCCACAGCACAGCTACAGCCCTATTATCTTTTACATACACCATGAACAAGGCCAGAGATGAGGATGCTGTACAGCCTCTGTACAGCCTCAGTATTCCTTGGCACATCTCACATAACACAGTAAAATGGTTTCAAAGCTACCTCAAGGATCGTAAACAAGCAGTGAAATGGTCCAGTGAACTGTCTCCCTTTTTCCAGAGCCCAACTGGAGTTCCTCAAGGCTCCAACCTTGGACCCCTACTGTTCAACATTTTTACAAACAATCTTCACACTGCCTCTCACCCTGGGACTCTTATTCAGTACGCTGATGATTCCACCATAATCTGCACTGCTCAATCACTACCAGAACTACAGTCAAAAACGCAACAGTCCTTTACTGCAGTCACATCTTGGCTAAGAAATGCCCAAATCTTTCTTAATCCTAAGAAGACAAAACTAGTACTCCTTCATCCCAAAAACACCTCCCCTGTCACTGATCATTTCAACATCCTTGCATCTGACAACACTGTCATAGAAATAGTGCAAGAAACCAAACTTCTAGGTGTTACTATTGACAGACTTTCATTTGACCCCCATATACAGCAAAATATAAAGAAAACTCATCAAAAACTGGGAATCTTATATAGAAACAAACATTTCTTTACTACAGCAACCAAAACTACCCTTGCAAAAACATTTTTACTTCCCTCCCTTCTTTATGGTGCCCCTATCTTAACTAACTTACAAAATTCTACCGTAAGCTAGTTGGAACACTGCTACAACAAAGTTGCAGTTTGCCACCAACTCTAAATATCACACACACACCCCTTTAAATCACTCCTAGAATTAAACTGGCTTGAACTCCCCAACCAAATTGCCTTTATTCAGCTATCCACCTTGCACAACCTTATTTTCAAGCCTACTGCCTGCCTTGCACTAGCCAATCTAGTCACACCTTACACACCAAATCGATCCCTATGATCAAAAGGCAAAAATCTCTTAGCTGTCTCAAAACACAGAAGAAAACCTGGTTACTCTCTGTATTCATACTCCGTCTCTATACTTTGTAATTCACTACCTCTAGCTACCAGGTCTCTGCCTGGCCTAACCCATTTCAAAGCGTCTTTAAAAAATCATCTCAAAAATACATGGCTCTGCTCCTGCATAAAGCCTGCCTAATGCTCAGGTCTTCCTCTTTCTGTCACATTTCAAGCCCTCACAGACTGCGAGATACTAAGGCTCTTCTAACTCCTTCTCTGCTTCTATAGCATATCTATAACATACTGTTCAGGCTTTATTCCTTCTATTCTTCTTAACTTTCTCTCACTATCTATCTGCATCACTAACTTTCTGGCTGCTATTTTCCTAACTGAAACTAACATTCTATTTTGCATGCACTATTACAGTCAATGTCACACATTGCACTACCTACGTACTACTTTTTTGGACACTGTCTACATCATGTATGGTGAGAGTGACTATCATTGCCTGTAATGTTTTAACTGTATAGAATTGTCGAGATGTGTAGTAATATGTTGCAACATCTTGTAGCGGTTTGTTCTTTCAACTTATTTTTTGTATAGCATTTCTAATGTAATTTTTATTGCATTGGATTATACTGTATTTGTATTATACTGTATGTGGAGCTTTTCTCCCTGGCCTCTGCTGAAAATGGGTTCTGTAAACCTAGTCAGACCACCCTGGCAAACAAATGTCAAATAAAGGAAGAAAGAAAATAAAATTTAATAGAGATGGATAGACATATTACAATAAATGAAAACCATAATTTACAGAAAGTAAATTAGATGCAAAATGTTAGAACAAATAAGAGAATAATAGAAGAATAAAACAGATGAACACACTGATCATGACGATCAAGAGAAATTCTTGTGATATAACAGAAATAAATATATTACTATGGATTTAAACTAATAAAGGATAAAGCGTTACCACAAAAACACAGACTAACAAAGGATAGAAAGGGAACAAGCAAAATGCCACCATGATAGCACTGACTAAAGAAAACTATAAAATCATAAGGCAAAAAGTGTCACTCTTAGTGGAATATAGAAAAGGGAAGAAATCGTCAGAAATATTTAGAAAGACAGACGTGGAATATGCAACACAGAATATCAAAGCAGACCAGGATTTATCATGTACTATTACCAAGAATAAACTACAAATGGCACAAGCAGAAGAACTTTGAAGTTATGCAGATAAATGTGAAGGAAAAGTACAAAAAGAGCAAGCCACTAACTGGGAAAGAAAGCAAAAGAAATTGAAACACCACCAAAAGGTAGAAGTATATACTTTTTGGAGGAGTATTTATGAAGACCCTCCTGAACATAATAAAGATGATGAATGGATAGAAGAATTAAAACAAATGGGAAGAATTTCTAACGTAGAATATATAAAATGGGATACAGAAACAGCCAGAAAAAAGAAAATCTCCTAACTGGAAAACCCCAGCATCAGATAGAATACCTAACTTTACACAAAGATTCAATCCCGCGCAAGAATTACTTGCATGCACAACTTACTTGCATGCACAACATGAACAGACAACAACCTAGTTAAAAAAAAGAAAAAAAAAACAATACTCCTCCTTAACGTTGAACCTGCAAGCCGTCCTAGGAACTATAAAACCAATAACTCGCCTTTTGACAATCTCTAAATTAGATACTCAGACTGATGCAGACAAGCCCCGGTATTCATGAACGTTGCGCCAGGTGGACGCATAGCGTAGGCGTTACAATGCCAAATATGGCCGCCGAGCGATTCAGGTACGATCCAATCCCACGTGCACTACCGGCGTGCGCCGGATCTGCGCCACCTCCGGCGTAGGTATGCTAAACACCCCATGTGCGGTGTTGCACCATGCAAATGAAGGCATATAGCGATCCACGAAGTGGCGCAGGCATAGCATAAGGGCACGGCAATGTAAACCAAAAAAAAACGGTTTACATTTACCCAAACATAACATAGGAGTAACGGAAGGCTGTCAACATCAGCTATCACACTGTTGCCATATGCCAATGGCGAAAGACACAGAGAATGTCAAAAGAAAACATGCACAACATGTAAATAATAATATAAATGGTATGTCCACAGAAACTCACAGCAGAACCCCAGGACATGTCTGCGGAAGGTGCTAAACAATGAAATAATATGACAATGTCATAAAACAGCAGTGTAATACACATCAGCTTCACAGCCACAATACACCATGGTATGCATGGAAAGCCACATCCACGGTGCAAGGGTTGCCAAGGATTTGCGGCAGTGTTCGGCATGGTAACTATGAATTAGTAGTCAATGCCATGCAAATGAGGCAGATAATACTGAATCGCAAAACCCCCGCCGGCGTAAGGCTGTACCAAATGGCGCAGCGGTAATACACCGAGGAGTGGCTCAGAGGGAATACATGTCACCTGCAGAGGGGTGTGCCACTGTAGGAGGAAGCACATTGGAGCTCAGCAAACCTGGGCTGTACATTGCACATCACAGCTGCAGGACCGGCGTGTGGGGAAATAGTTGAGCTGAGAGCACACAATGCGCGCAGAGGTGCATGTGCACGAGGATGACTACGTTCCCTTAACCCAGTCATGTGACGCTCGCCCCGCAAATAACATCGGATACAGGAAGGTGATGTTGAGAATATGAGGAAATGTGGAAGCAGTGTAATTGGAGTAGTAATGAGCAATCAACAGTAATCAACCCACGAAGGCCAATCAGCGTCAGCTGACAACTCTGAATGCAGAAACCTGCAAAACGGGATAGGGGAGGCATATGAATGCAAAGAAAGTAGGGGAGGTAGCAGATTGCAAAGAGTGAAGACCTGACACAGCAGAGCCAAGTAGACAGGCAGCATAACGGCAGCGGCACACAAAACGCACGATATGCCATGTCCCAGAAACTACACATGACAGGGATCTGCAGGATGCATGCCAGGAAATAGTAGGTGCAACGTGCAGAAACAGTAAGGGAAGGTCAAAAGGTAATTCATTGCAGGCAAGAGTAATGCAACACCAAAGGCAACAGCGTTGCAGTGCCAACGGTAAAACACGGAAGATAATCCCCAGATACGGCTGCACAGACACACCCTATGACATCACCGGGTGTACAGCACAGCAGTATAAAGTGTGAATGCACACAACACACAGCCGTGTATTCCCAAACGCCGCACCATAGGTGTAAACACACGGGGAACTTTTAAAATGTACACGTTGGGTGCCGCCGTGGCCGTGATCCATCAGCATGTGTTAGAGACAGACGGAGTTGTGGAGGAGGGTGCCGACAACTACCATAGGCCTCAGAGGAGAAGGAGAGTGTTCAGACCAAGGGTAACCTACCAGGGGCTACAAGACCTGGAGATAGTAGAGCGTTACAGGGTGGATAGGGACACGTTACAGCAAATAGTGGAGCTGTGCCGCCACGCCTGAGAACAAGAAACAACAGAGGTCAGCCCATCCCAGTGGACACAAAGGTATGTGTAAGCTTGTGAATACTGGCCACAGGTACCTTTCAAAGGCCAACTGGGGATATAATGGGCATCTCACAGGCATCAGCATCCAGGGTACTACACCAGTTTCTGGATGCCATGTTACCACATGCCAATGAGCATATATACTTCCCCAGATCTCAGGAGGAGTTGGCTAGCAATATGTGCCACTTCCACCGTGTGGCACAATACCCGGAGGTACTGGGTGCGATAGACTGTACGCACATACAAATCAAGTCACCACCTGGGGAGCAGGGTAGGCGCTACATAAACCTCAAGGGATTCCCCTCCATCAATTGCCAGGTCGTGCAATGCAGGGCATTATCATGGATGTGTGTGCTGGCAGCCCTGGAAGCTACCATGACTCCCATATCTGGCATGCCTCACAGCTGTACCAGGTATTCGCCAGGGGGGACATCCCACAAGGCCACCTTGTGGGGGATGCTGGCTATGCACTGGAGCCATGGATGATGACTCCCATCAGAAATGCACACACACACATGCAAGAAAGCCATAATGAGGCACACGCACAAACCAGAATAATCATAGAGCGTGTATTTGGGATGCTGAAATCATGGTTCCGGTGCTTGGATACATCCGGTGGAGCCCTGCAGTACTCTCCAGGCACATGTGCCCACATATTCATAGTATGTGCCATGCTACATAATATGATCCTGCGGAAGCAGCTGCTGCAGGGACATAATGGTGAAGGGCCACAAAGCCCACCACAACTGCCAAGGCCAGTCCAGGCACAGAGGGTTCAGGACCATGAACACACTGTGCCAGCCCCAGTAGGCAGACGGAGGCGTGCAATATGCCTATGCCCTGGCAAAGAGGGAACGTATAGCACATACTCTGACAGCGTAGGCCCCATGGACTGACACCTTCCTACCTGCACACACAGTGAAATGGACGGCACACAAACATGACCACCCGTAAAGTGTACCGTATGGGTGGCTCCATGTGTGACTCCAACATAGGCAGCACCCAAACACTGTACACCCAACAGCCAGTGGAGCATGGAACGCCAACACCTGAACCGTACGCGGGTCCTACAGCAGACAGCGTTGCTGTATGCTGCCACGTTCGCCGCAAGGTGTATACATATAGACATGTAGATATGTGCATATACAGATATGTAGATAGATATAATTACATATATAGAAATATATGTACACATATACATATAAGTACTACAGGTAAGACAGGGAATCAGAGGGATGTAAGGTGACAGAGATGTAACACGCGATATCTGTACATAGTATACATAGCGTGAAAGACAACCTGAGCATCTGGGAGGTTTAACAGAAGAGGAAACCACCACCCATGGAAAGGTCAACATACCGAAATGCATAACCGCGAGTCGGAATGATCGCCAGGCCACAGTACAGTAACAGTACATGCGCGGGTAATACTATGATGATATGAGGGGGGAGGTAGACACTGCCTCCGGTGATGTGGCCCATGCAGGTATTGTGTGCAACCGTCCCCGTGACTGCCGCAGTATGTGTATGTGTGCGGTGAGGGTGCCGTGTGTTTCGCTGTGCGAGTGTAATGTGTGTGCCTCTGTAAAATGTGTATGTTGGTGCCATGTTAGAGGCAGAGTGGAATAACATGTGTAGGCATACAGTACACTAGCCACAGGCATATGTACACCAGTAGTCCCAAAGTAGTACTGAGAGCCCTACCCTGGCTAGGCGTGTGGTGACGTATAACGATGCAAAGTGACAATGTCCCAGAATGTAGCACAGGAATATACCCCACATGAAATGGAAAGGACGTATGTACTAATCATGACCATCTGTATGACACCGATATGCTAATTGCAAAACAATACATCGGCAAAGTCACACAGCAATAGGTATGTACCGCGGAAATACGCATGTGCTACCCCGGTACTGACCGTGGCCACGTATCGGCCCGTAAACACCGCTGTGTGTTCTACAAGTGTCAAACAAGCAATCGCCACCTGAATAGGTGGCAACCACTGGCAAACAGGCCATCCCAAGTACAGGACCACAATGACTGTAAATATCTGGGACAGAATGACAAGGGATAGTCGTCACGTACAAACAACCGCAGATATACCACCAATGTGACGGAGGAATACATGCAGGAAGCACACACGCAGGCGATACCAACACCACATGACAACAACACAACCTACACTCCCAGAACAACAGACAATTAACTGTCAACTCCCCAGGCAGGAATGGAGCACACAGACAAGCATACCATGTATGTAGAGATGCAAGGCCCACAACTCGTATCCGTCACCTACAACCTCCGATATTCCCCATCGTACATATTAAAGGGATACAAGCCGTAATAGCAGCACAAACATACAGGCAGTCAATGACAGCTGCATAACCGCAACATCTCGCGTGGGAAACACTATCAACAGCGGATGCATACTTGCATCCGTTGTTTAAAGGAATACAACAGCTATGTTACACATCCGAATGCAAAACGCCATCAACAGATGCCGTCAGGACAGGGACACCCACATGTCGAACATAATACCATACCCAACACACACAATCCACGGCTAACACCACTGCGAAATGTACCTGTCGCCACACATAGCGGCTGCAGTTACACATAACATATCACAATACAGACCATCTCCATGAAGGTAGGGCAAATAGCCAACGCCCAGGTGATGAATGCAACCATACCCTAGTTACGACGCGTAATGTACGAATGGAGTAGATGCACAGGTGATATGCGCACAAGTACACACTGAGGAACAGCAATTGGTGTGATGAACCCACATGTTGCAGGTATCGACGGATATAAGGATGACTCCCAGGATATTCAAACCGTATGCTCATACCGAACCAGCGGTGTACAACGGAAAGAGTCATAAATAGGAATACCGATACACGGAACGAAAAACGGAACGAAACACTGACAAGGTATGTAGAACCCACGATATGGGTGTAACGCATGATGTGTATGACGAAGCTGTACTGTATGTGAATGGTGTTCGTAAGTAATGATACTTGTCCATAATGCAGAGAGTGGTGAAAGGTGGCTATGTAGTGCTATCCTGCTGAGCATACCAACGACTGTGGACACCGTGTGCACAGCAGTGGGACATCATGTACACAGCCGGGATAACACAAGGGCTGCCACAGGGGGGCATAACAGAGAACAATGCCACACCATACGGCGATGCTGGCAGTGGATGTCCAACAAGGAAGTGCCATAGCAGGGGATAGGACATGTATGTATACTGTCACAGCACACATGTGTATGGGCATATACCGTCGATGTCATACGTAATGTGCGCCCGACGTGCACATATGCCTTGCAGTAGGGGATACTATGTCAACTATGTGTAATGTAAAGCTGTCATGGTGAATATGACAGACATCATACACAGTATCACAGGCATATCATGCATAATGGAGTTATTGCCTATTGGTATGTACAATAACAGGATATATATGGCCTGTAGATATGGGATAGAGTAGTAGCATAACAGCCATCCGAAATGGAAGGAACACCAAGTAACCATGCCCAAACGATCTGTAGCAGGTGCAATGTGTGCAACAATGAAGTCTGGCAGGTCCATGTGTAAACACATGTGCAGTGTACACAGTAGTGTCACCTCCCCATGGTAGTGTCCAGTGAACAGCAGAGGTGGGTGTCAACTGCATGTTTACACAGTACTGCTGCTGTGGTGGTACCATGACTACGTGTCACTCAAACAGCAAGGGAGCTATCACATGAACAGTGCCACTGTGTGTCCCTGTGGGATGTGCACAGGACCTATGTTCCACAGCATGGTGTGTGTTGTGTCTGCGGAAGTAACACAGAAGCCCAGCCCATGCAATGTGGCATGTGTGCACATATCCATGAGTGGTCCGTTCACACTGCCCACTGCAATTGTCATGTATGAGTAGTACATGCATCAGTAATGCGGAGGACATGGTCCATGTCAGAGCAGAAGACACCCTGTGTATGTGGTATGCAGATGTGTACAGATGTGTTTTCCGTCTGTCAGCCGCATATGTAAACTGTCTGAGCCTGGTACACATCATGGCATGACAATGCTGTGCCATGTAAAGTCGTAGTTGTGGAAGGTACACCACGAATGTGGTATTGTAACCTTGACCGTGTGTAGATGTGTGTATGCCACAGGTACAATGGCTACCTATGTACCAGCATCACACGCAGTACAGATAGGTGTGGCCCTGCAGAAGTGTATCCATGCCACAGTGGAATACGGTAACCACAGGACCATGTGGGGCATTTGTGTGTACAGCAACCATGTACAATTTGATATGCATGTACGGGCCAGTATCCATGTGATAGTCAGTGGATGAATGTTGCTATGCAAAGGTGATGTGCATGCACCATGTGTCATGCATCCTGATGCCATGACACCCACATGATGTATCTGCCACACCGACACCCATATGGTTGTTATCAGTATGAGCTGGTGGAGCTATAATGGTGCCAGGTATGTAGATGTGGGATATCTAGGCATGGACAGTACTCTGTGACAGCATGTTGTGTATGTAAGCAAATAGTGAACATTAGGGGCCCCATGACTGAGGACTGTGTAATGCCATATGTACCTGACATGTAGTAGGTAGCATGATATGCTTGCACCACTGTGTGTCCTGTCCAGGAGTCATATAGCCTAACATCCTAAGACACAGGGTATGATGTGCAGGTGGATGTGTACGTTGCCAATACCAGAACGTGGAATGGTGCTGAAGGGCAATGTGAGGACAATGTCTGATTGGTTGCCCTCTGTACCACACCAACCACCCATGCAATGGTATGACAGGTGGCCAGCATGTGTATGTGGCGTGCTGTGGCACACAAAAGCCCAACAAGGGTGCCAGTAAAGGCATGGAGGTCATCAATGAGTGTGTGAAGCACATTTGTGAGGATGTGCCCCAGTGCCATACAGAATGGTCCAGTCATGGGTGTACGAATGCAGTCCCACACGTGCAATGCAGTGCCACCCATGTGTAGTGCGATAGATGCGGCAGTGTGACGGTCAAGGTACACAATGTCCGACAACAGGCTAGCAGTGAATTCAGTGGGCTGGTGTGGAGACACATACCAAACAGGTTGGCGGGACATAACAGCTAGGGAGATCGGAAGGTGACATTGTGACAGTGTCTTAGGACATAACGTGTGCATGGCAGTACCATGTATGTGTCCACAGGGACACTATGATGTCCATGTATGGATTGCAACCCTGTAGTGAGTGAGAGTGTGTATTGTTGGTAAGTACACCATTGCCTGGCATGTTGCCAACATTATCTCAGTCTGCAATGCCTGGGTGACTGTTGTACGTGACACTGAATGTGGATGTAGCCAAACAACACAGACATACCACCACACTGCCTGAGGACCCACACTGCAATGTGCGGTAGTCATGTGTAGGTAGCTAGCCTTGGAGCATGTGATGGACCACGAGGACCCACCATGGCTGACAAGTGATGCACCCCACACATGTGAATATACACCACTGTGCAACAGCCTGCACATGTGCCCATACAGCAGATGTGCATGGAACATGACCACCACCGTGGCATCTGTGAAAAGGTCAGTACCGCCATGTCTCTGTGTGGAATAGCATGGTCCCTACCATTGTGTACATGCTACAGAAGTGCACTGTGGTATGTGTCAGCATAGTTATGTACACTGTCCATCTGCCGGGGTGTCATGCCATTAACAACTCCTGTCAGCAGACGTCAGTAGTACTGGCTGTAGAACACATGTTCCATGTATGCTGCGATGGGTGTGTGTCCAGGGTGTGGCTAGCAGGGCCGTGAAGCATATATGTTCACCTACCAAAGGGGGGATAACCCCAGGTTTAACACACCAGACACATGGAGGTATTGTGCATGCTGAGGGTAGTGTAGGTATGGTATGTGTTGTGTAATGTGTCACCCAGCTGGGTGGAGTGCATGCCTCAAGCATGTGTGGGTACATGGGTGTCCATTCTAGGGAAGTGTGGGTTGCTGTCAGCACATGGCAGTATCAGCTGTCTGAGGCCCAATGTACAGCATGACAACACAGACAGCATGTAACCTGTGGTGTACAATGTAAGCTCTGTTGCGTGTTACAATGTGTCTAGCGGTCACAAACATGGGTATCTGCACATGGAGCACCTATGATGCATTGTGTTCGGCAAATATCTAGTATGTGTGCAAAACACTGTGTGATGTGGGATCCCCTCACCTGTGTGTGTTGCAGTCCAGGTATATGCCTGGGAGGTATGATCCGTGTACAATCTGTACTTGCAGGTGTGCTGTGCAGAGCATGGAGGCAGGTCCCAGGCACTGCAGATAAATGTGAGTGGTGCACTAGTGTGTGTGCCTTGCTTGTGTGCAGCACAGTGGAAGGTGCAAGCATTGTCCCACATGACCCCATGCCATGCCTGCCTGTTACAGCTCTGCTGGAGACAGTCATGTGACACCGCCACAGAGGCAGTATAGCATGTGAAGATGTACAGGTGAGCTCCACACCCCAGGCAGATGTCCGCAGGTCATGTGTGCCACAGCAGTGTGGTCGACCAGGACTGTCATAGTGGTCAGATACCACATGCCTGTATAAGTACAGTATGAGCATAGGCAACAGTTGCAGTGACAGAGTAGGTCAATGTACAGTGTCCCTGTGTTCAGACCACTGCCTACTGTACACTTGGCTAGACACACACCCAGAGGGTGAATATACCGGTGAGCCATCACATGTCCCAGTACACGTAGCCTGTAATGCCATCACAGGGCGGTCACAATAACATGTTGTATGACAGATATGTTGTACCAGGTGATGTGTCATGTGTGCATATGTTGAGTTGCACAGCTGTTCACACGTCTGCATCATATCAGTGCATGATGCCTAGTGTAACATGATGTGTGGAACTGCACTGTGATCCACAACAGGGTCATCTGAGACAGGTGTGTTGTGAATGGTGTAACCCATGGTTCCACAGGATATATACTGGTGCTGTTGGCTGCCATGCTGGGGGCCACCAGTGGTGCCTGCAGTGGTCATACAGACATACTGCACACATTGTTCTGGCAGGAATGTCCATTGTTGTAGATGATGTGTTACTATGTGAAGGTAGGTGTGTGTTGTGAATGTTACCCATCCAGATGTGACCATCAGGTGCAGTCATGGTTGTCGACAGCATCACACCCATCCACAGCTGTCAGAACCCTGTCCCCAGAATGGGTGTCAGCCGCCCTCGTACTGTGTGACCTATGTGCAGATGACAGAACACCTACTACTGGCTGGCTAACAGTGTCATCTAGGAAGGCTATGTGATGGCTGGAATACGCTGTTACAATGTATAATGATGGTATCCCAATGAAGTACATGGAATCACACACAGTAAGCCATGGCTGGCATGTAAACCATGTACAACAATGACTGTGTGACAGACACAAACAATGCGGCGCCATGTTGAACATGCACCCATGAGAACACCAAATGAGGTATGTTGCACATATCGATGTACAACTGTCAGCTATGGGCACAGCATGGATGCAGACGCATATCCCCCACAGGCAGTACCACGCCATGTAGGTAGGGGGGCATTGTATGACTACATGTGACAGTTGCTGTACCGCCACATGTACTGCATATCCGTCATGTAGGGGTAGCAGTGGTACGTGACTGTTGGACATGCCTGTACATATGACCATGTCCCACAGGATATGTGTTACGTGTGTACAACACGTGTTGTACCGTCATCAAGCTGTGAAGTGTATGGCTGCCAGTGTACCTGTGTGACATGTTCTGCAATAGGTGCAAAGGTACGCAGTAGTGCATTGCATGCCCACAGGTGCATAGCCTGAAGATACAATACAAAGAGGATGTTGGATCATAGCAACCCACATGAGGAGATGGGTATGGGTGGCAACCCACTACCACCTGTCCGGGTAAGGTGTGCATGTCCATGACACATTAGCACCCGAGAAGCTAGCAGTACAGCAGTACAGGGTGGCATGCATATATGATCACTAATACCCCTGTGTGTTCCACCACTGGCCTGTGGACAGACAGACACCAACACAATGTGCAGCATTGACATGTGCACAGCACATCACCGCTGGCTACTGTAGAACCAGCTTACTGTGTAGACATGTGCACAGAACGTCTGCACCAGCCACATTCAAACACGTTATGTGTTGAACCCCACCATCATTGTAGCCCATGCCACAGACAGATGTTCACGCATCTGTGTATGTACGTCTGGGAATGTCCCTGGCCTAGCAGTATAGCCGTGTCAGTGTTGCGAACAACATACTGAATGGGCTGTGTGTGTGAGGTGTGCGTCATACGTGTATGGTCCGATGGATGATACCATCAGTGCCCCTGCTATGTGAACATCCCTGTCCCCATACATGGATACCTATGCTGTGCCCAACACCATGGTCCCTGTGGGAGGGATGGTGCTGTGTGGTGCACCAGCTGACATGGGGGTGGCAGCAGGCACTGGATGTAGACATATGTGGTACCCATGTCAGGCCAGGCAACCATCCATGTGCACGGGATAGCAGTGTGTGGGCACATACAGCACTGTGTTGAACAATATCGCAGTACATAGCACCTGTCAGGGGTAATGTGTATGCATGGATGTGCGATACCAGCATGCACCATACACACCCCCACCAAGCAGCATGCTGCCTACCTTGCAGAAGGCCATTGTCCACACCATGATGATAGACATGTGTAATGTCCATATACACATAGCAATGACATATGGAATGGACAGCCACCCTGCCAATATCAGTACCCCCCAGGTGGGACACATCCCTGTGCCATGTATGTGACATACCCTGTCATACCATGCAGCCCTGCCCAGCAAGGCTGCACGTGCTATCACAGTCATACATGGTGAAATGGACAAATGGCACTTGCACTATCAACTGTCCAGAGCAGTAATGTGGCACTGATGCACCCTGTGGTGTCACAGGTGCTGTGTGTTGGTGTGTACAACGTCTGGCGCACATGCTATGCATGACCTTCCCTGCTAATGTCATATGGTTACACAATGTCCCATGTGTATCACATGTGCAATACAGGTGAGCCGTGGCAGGTTGTCCAACACCCGTACAGTGTTGTGTAGATGTACATGGCACAACACATGCATGTGCAGGTGTCCATGTGTATGTGTGCAGTGCCATCGCTGACGTTCATAATGGCTGCGTACGTGATGCCTAGTGACTTATACACAGCATCCAGGTGAACAGTAGAACTGTGTGCACATTGGGACACGTGCCAACTGGTATGAACACAGGTGCAGGCAGGTACACATGTCCACAGCAGGTTACCATCAACATGGTGTGTGTACAGTGTGATGAGTTGACACACAGATATGATATGATACCCACTGCTTAATGGTGTGACGGAAACACGTCAGCTGTGTCAGTGCCATGATGCATCACAGAGATTACTGTGCAGATGTCGTACATGTCATAGCAATGTATGTCCAGCGGTATGCCAGTACATCAGTGTAAATGTGACCTGTCACCATCATTATGTCTTACAGATAATGCCACATTCCCGGCTGCCAGCCTTCAGCCGCCAGGAGGATGACGTAATCATACCGTTGCTCCATGACAACTATGACCTGCTATTCAGCCATGTTCCACAGCAAGCACAGCAGCGGGATGACCTGTGGCAGGATATGCGCAGGAGGGTGAACAATGTGGGTGGCAACAACCGCACCTACCAGCAGATATGCCGACACTGCACAGACCTAATACAGCACGAGAAACAGCGTGCCGCCGCAATCGCCAGAGGACAAGGTGGAACAGGTGGTGGGCCACCAACCCAGAACCCACTCACACACACGGAGGAGCTCCTGGCCAGTCTGGGGACACCCAGGGAACATCATGCAGAAACACTCGCTGCCATCGTGGAGGTGGGTGTCTCCCAACCAACGAGCCTGGAGCTGCCTGGTAAGTCAGTCTTGCATGTGTGTATGATAACTGACATAGGTGTGGGTGTCACAGTACACCACATAATGTACCAACACATGCCAGGTATATGGCCACACAAGCCGCATACTACAGTATGCTACGTTGTGTTTGCAGACATGTGCATAACACATGTTACCACACAGGTACATGATGTGACATGCACAGTGCTTCCTGTGGCTACAGTAATGGATAATGTGTATACTGTTGTGTTGCCCCTATACAGGTACCTCTGGCGTGTCGCACAGCCATGGGTCCGTCGCAGGTGAGACTGTTGCTAGTAACAGGCATGTTACAGTGTATAGATATTCGCCATGTGGCCAGGTATGACATGCACACCTGGGTCTGCTCCAGTCACGGTATACAGGTTGCACCACCTGACACACATGCCACCCATGTACAGTAGATACAACCGTTAGTATACACCGGCATGACACCACATAATCCATCGGTGTGATATGTGCAGTCAGCTATGCATACAATGGTGGAGGTGTTCTACAATGGCTGCATATGTAGTATGCATCGGAATGCCATTTGTGGTATGTACACAGTACCACATAGTGAGCTGTGATCTGGCCAGCACACAGGTGTTACCAATGTGACCTATGCCCCTGCACTGTGTGCACACGTTGTGACATGGCACATGACATGTCCCATGCACGTGGTGTTCTGTCTGTAATATTGTCACACCATGACATGACCTATGCCCGACATAGCAGACATCCACACTGTCTGCATAGCCCTCGGGATTGTGACACCTCAGACTAGTATGGGTGTATGTCACATGGGCCACCACAGGGATGTGTACACGATGCCCATCACACACAATTGTCCATGACCCAGTCAAACATGGCCATGGGTGATACCCACAGGCATGTTGCCACACAGTACATCTGGAGTGGGTAGACACCGTTGCACTTTGTCCACACATAGTGCGATCATAGCTGTAGTGGACCACCTGTACATCTGATGTGGTACGCAGACAACCCAATGCCTGTCTGCAGCCACTGGAGGTGCCACCAATGTCTACCATATCGTGCTGTGGAACAGCATGACTGTGTTGCAGACATGGCAATGCAATGCGTCCATGTTACGCATCGCACAGAAACATACCTGTGTCTTGCTGCCATGCAGTGGCACAGTGCCTGCACTCCCCACTGTATAGCTATGTACACAGCTCACACCAACCACACCTGCACAGACATCTTTGTTACACATGCATTCTATCTGTAGCCTGTACACATAACACTGCACTGTGACGTCCAGTATGATACGGTGCATTTGGTGGGACACCATTGTCACATGTCCACATGTTATCGCACATGTTGGTGGAGTACATGTCAAAGTGACGCCAGCCATGTGTACTGTTAACCTGCCTGTGGCCTACGGTGTATCACGGTGATGCATGCAAACTACCATGAATGTGTGTACTGCATGCCTACTGAAATGACACCTGCTTGATGTAGTGTGCACCCCAGGGCAGTATGCATACTACCACTATTAATGTCTGGCCTGCATTCACTGAGCTGTGGTGTGGGAATGCTGCATGCCATCTGCAATATCACATGCATGATGTGTCTGCGTGTGTGTGTGTCTGCGTGTGTGTGTGTCTGCGTGTGTGTGTCTGTGTGCGTGTGTGTGTCTGTGTGTGTGTCTGCGTGTGTGTCTACGTGTGTGTAATGTATCTTACAGTATGTCTTTGTATTCACAGGTGGTGTAGGTGCGTTCCCCTCCTGCGGTCCATCTGATGCTAGTGTCCCCACAGATACTAGCGGTGATGACCATATGCATGAGGCACAGGCAGGGTTGTCAGGGGCAGAAGCTGTGCCATTGGTTAACATCCCACCTATGTCCCCTTCATCTCCGCACATGGTTCTGATGCCAACACATACCACTTCACCGTTGCCCATACAGGAAGGACAGTCAGCATCTGTTGGCATTGAGCAGGAATGTGTGGTGGCTACAGAAGGTGCGGGTACACACCATGTTGCCAGTGTAATGACTGGTGATGTGCCACACAGGCATGTGGCTGGTGCTGCTCGTAGGAGGAGCTCTGGTAGACATGCACCTGCTGTACAGGGTGCAGCAGCTGGTATCACCAGATGCATGTTCCAGACTGTAATGGCACAGGCACGTGCTGAACGGCAGAACCAAGAAGGGCAGAGGCTGCAGAGGGCCACAATCCGTTCCCTAAATGAGAACATCCAGTCATTGGCGAATGCTCAACAGCAGCTTGCTAATGTTCTGGATAGGCGATTAGGTAAGATGGTTGGAATCCTCGACCGAGGCATGTCAATCCGCGAGCGTGAGCTGTCTGTGCTGGAACACCTGGTAGGGGTGAGGCGTAGGACACGTGGCGTGGGCCAGCAACACCACCTAGTGTCGGCGTGTGCGTGCCACCTCATGCCCACTCACACAGTGCCGGTAGCAGCAGCAGTGCAGCTGGTGCTACACCAACCACACCAGGACACAGCAGGCCACTTGGACATGGCCCTGGCCGGTCCCAGCATGGACACGGTTCCAGCGGACATGTGTCATCGGAGAGTGGCCACTCCATACCTCCACCCGGTAGTGCCCGGATGCGACCCCAGGCAGGCACGGGTCACGGGTCGCAGAGACGACACAGTGAGCCATACAACCTGCACTGTACAGTCTGGGGCTGCCAAGTATACCCGTGTAGGCATCACAGATGGCTGAACTGTGTACACACATACCCACACACAGCAGACACAACTGTAGGGCTCCACCACATCCACATGCATTCTGCACAGTCATGCCCAGTAAATGCACTGGCCTTACACACACACATGATGTCATCCATTGGTACAGCCTATGCCCCTGGCACACATATCACCCTGTGCATGATGAAGCCTCTGCCGCAGCACTGTCATCCACACCATCGGTGCACGGTTATGCAAATATATTCTGATGCACAGGGTGGACAAGTTAGTGAGAGGTGTATGTGATACCTGTGTCCGCATAGTGCGTGATGTGTATGTTGCAGTGGTTGTGTATGACAGGTGACAGGTGCGTATGTGACGTGGGTTGTGTACTGACATCATGCAGTAGACATACCATGTAGTGCAGGTGCAGCATACATTGAGCTGTGTACACGGTATGTGACGGTTACATGTGTAGCACCATGTTGGTTCTGTTAACCTGTATGCCTCATATGGTGTACTTGCATGTGCCTACTGGGGGCACTGTTATCAGTGCCCCACGTGTAGCTGTGGGTTACCCACAGGCACATCTGGCAATATCAGCATACCACAGGTACCCGCAACCTGCATGGACTCCTACATAGGTACATAGGTGCATAGGTACATACCAGGCTATGTGCCCTATGGCATGTGTAAGCCTAGCCAGAGTGTGTATGGCTTTCACCACCCTTTAGGATGAGGATACTATATCCATTGGTCCGCTGTCCCTCTGTCCAGCTGTGACACAGAGATGCTGCCTGGCGCATACCTACGATCTCCCATCCACACGTCAGGATTACTCTTGGACAGAGTCAGTGAGGGGCTCTGCTTCACAGGGGCTGGGAATCTTTTCCATGTTGTAGGGGGTCTCTGGGCGATGAACCTGTCCCTCCAGCACGTCCTATTTATGTCCGTGTTGAGGTTTCTGTCAGTTGCTTCCGTGCCCGTGGTTGTTTGGAGCCTAGGAGGTGGAACATGTCCATGTCACCCAGGTCAGACATGGCCGTGTATGTCAGGCACAGATCACCTCAGAGCAGGCGGTATGAGAAGGTATACAGCCGGAGTCCCTCAGTCGGGCAGCGTGTGACATATGTTTCAGCACCTTTATCCCTGTGTTGTGGAATGTTTGAGGTCCTTCCGAGTGCTGCAGGTGTCAGGTTAGGTACATTCCAAATGTGGCGTTGTACCCAATCATTGGTCTGATGTGTGAAGAGTACAGGGGTACAATGACCTCCCCTGATGTGGATGTGAATCCCTTCATGACCAGGTGGGCACAGTGGAATGTCTTCCCAACCACATTGGCAATGTGAGTGTCGAGAGGTTACTGACAGGTTTGGTACCCATGTCCCTGATCCGTCCACCATGTTTAATGGATTACCACCTATATGGTAATCGGGTGAACATGTCTTTCCCAAAGGGTAGGTCTATACCTTCCCTGGCATGTAGCTTCAGGCCATGGCTCTGGCACCAGTTATCCATTTCTCTGAGACCCCAGGTGGATGTCCGTTTCTGATGTGGTGTTGAGTATGGTGGCCGGTGTGCAGTCATCTGCATACCTTGTCTGCCACAATCCCCCTATGTTTGCATGCACATTGGAAAGTTGAATGCCGAACAGGAGGGGGCCCAGGACTGAGCCCTGTGGGCCACCACTCGGGACCAGCTTGGAGTCTGACATGGCACCAGGAACACTAACCCTGTGGGGTTTGACCTCCATCCAGTTGGCAAACCATCGTGTGACATATGTCTCTACATCTACGCTGATAAGCCTTTCTATGATGCCCACGTGGAGTGTGGTTTGAATGCTCCCTCCAGGTCACGGTAGTCTGTGCAAACCGACGTACCCCCATCAATAGCCTTAGTGACTCCTCCAAACAGGTTGACCAGGTTCGGGAGGCAGGATCTGCCCTTGACTAAGCCGATGTGGGTATGTTCCGGTATTTGCCGTACGCCAATGTCTTTATTTATGGGCTCCAGTATGGACCTCTCCATAGCTTTGCAGACAAGGCTTGTCAAGCTTATAGGGCAGGGATGTACAGAGTCCATAGGAGCACTACCCTGGTGTAGTGGGACCACAGTTGCCGTATGCCATCCATCGGGTGCGTGGCCCGTAGTAAGGCTAAGATGAAACAGCAGCCTTGTAAAGGGGTGAGGGCCTCAATGAGGTTGTGTAGCACACAGCCGGGGACACCATCTGGTCCCATTGATGCTGTGTTCACTGCTTAACAGATATCAGCTCTCTCCTGGGCATACGGGATGTTTGGGAGGCTAGACTCTGGTGGGATGGATACGTCCCCTCTTGGGGGGGGTAGATGTATGCACGGAACCTGTCTGCTGGTTTGTTGGCAATGTCTGTGGGTTCAGTGATCATTGTACCATTCTGGAGTAATTCCGAGCATAACTGTGTGCTTCCACCCATGTTCCTACCATAAGCTAAGGAAGGTCTTATCGTTGTCTTATGTGTCCTTTGCAGGTCCAGTCCCACAGGCGGCCTTGGATGATTGTATGAGTGATCGTATGTTAATGCCGGTATTAATCAGTGATGCCTTCCCTGGTACTGATATTGCTCTGTCATGTAGTAGCTTTCAGCTCTTGTTGTACGGTTTGTCAATGGCTGGGGTCCACCAGACCATGTGCCTGCCTTTGGTGGACAAGGTCCTAATGTTATCGGGATCGCTTGGTGCAGACATTCCTGGGGATGCTCATAGAAGGCATTTGTAAGGGTTTCAGCAGTGTGGCCTGTGTTTACCACTGGCATGGAGGCCTTGTAGGGTAACACACTCATCGTATGACGTGTGTGGTTCGCTGTGGAGAGGTCTTCACTGTGGTCTCCCATGCCGGTGTTGGGTGCAGGATGCGGATCTCCAGTGAGTTCACTATATGGTCTGACCTCACCATTGAGGGATGTGCATCCTGTGTGGAGCATGTCGTCCCCATGTGTGATGATCAGAACTAGTATAGTTTCCCCCCCTTGTGGGTATGGTGCATGGTTGTTCCACAGCATTCAGGTGTATGAACACCTGGAACCTTTGGTGTAGGGTGTTGTGTCCTGGGTAATGTTCCCGGTCTATGTATGGGTGGTTGATGTCACCCAATATGATGGTGTTGTGAGAGCATTCACACTCACCAGTGTCTTCAGGAAGGCTGTGCAGGTATCCTGGGTTTGGGAGGGTCTGGCATGCAACAAACTGTAGGGCAGTCCTACCCATGGTTAATTGCACCTGGATATTCCCCGCTGCTACATGCATTTCTGCCAACCTGGAGGTGTGTCTATCCTTCATGGAAATGGAGACTCCCCCTCCTTCTGTGTTAGGTCCGGGTTATGGTCCTGAACACGTGATATGGGGTATGACCTGATAGTGCTGGGGTGCTCTCAGCAGCCCTGAACAATGTTTCAGTCACAGCACTGACATCGATGTCCTCCATACTGAGGAGGGCATTTGAGGGCATGCAGCTTGGGCATAGACCACTGGCACTGAGCAGTATTACCCTGTCTGTTCTCCAGGTTTGTAGTGTAGGGTGGTAGGTTTATCATTCCAGCCTTGCCTGCAGTGGGCACTGTGGGGGTGGCAGGTGCCTTAGCCAAACTCTTGAAGACCAGGGGCGACAGGTGTGAGCCATCCTCATGGCGAAGGCGTGGTGTGCCAAGCATGTCATCCCAGGTATGAGAATTTGGATCCTCAGACTGACACTGGTAACCAGGCACATTATCAAGGGTGACCACTTGGAGCCAGTATAGTGGCATCATACTTGATGCGGGTGGGATACTGCCCAGGGTCAGGGACATGCTGGCCTGGGCTACACAATCTGAGAGGCCCTCTATGTCTCCTTTCATGTATCCCAGGGTGGTATGTCTCCGTCGCTGACACCAGCATGGGCAATGACCGCGTCATACCTGTACATGCTGCGGAGTGACCTGAGTGCGTGTGTTATGTGGCGGATTCCAGCACCCGACAGGCATCCTACTGTGATCATTCCCTTGTTCAGTCTGGTGGGTGGGACGTCGGTGTGTCTGACAGTGGCGTCACCCATTACAAGTGTGTCTGGCATTGTGTGTGTTGCCTTTGGGGCTCTGACTGTTTAGCTAACACTGGTTGAGAACTATGTGTTGCATGTCCTATGTCTTGTGGAGGCAGTTGCTTGGGTGTCTGCTTCAGAGGGCTCGTTATGTTCGTGACATGTTTTAACAGTGCCTCCGGGTATGTCTTAGTGTGTTCATGTGTTTGATTAGCATTTGCGATAGTTACATGTGACACTGGGTTTGTAGTGCATGGTGTCCTTCCCTCCCGCTTGGTCTTGCGGTCATGGTTTGAGAGACCACAGCCCCCTGTCTGGCTATATAGTTGCATCTCTCACATGTATTATGTTCAGTCGGGGAGGTGCGGCTTGTCCGTGTCCATGAGGCACCTGTAACAGTGCCCAGGACACCCAGATTCACCATCTGAACAGGAGAGGTCGCTAGCAATTGACCCTTCGACATGCCAGAGAACGTGAATGCATTTGCTGTGTAACTGGGTCAGAAGGCACCTATAGGGAAGTGGGTACAAGGATTCTAGGCCAGTGTAGTACTCATTTAGTATACATGTACTTTTACCTATGTAGGAATGCTATGGGAGCAGGTGCAGAGCTTTGTGATATATGAAAGGAGACAGACAGTCGGGATTGCAAGAAGAGAGGTTATACCGCGTAAACCTGCGGAGCACGGGCCAGATTATAGTGTAGCGTTGCTTACTTGGTACATGACAGCACATGTCCACACATATACTGCACCTGGCGCCTGTGGTCGGTGCCACAGGCTACGGATGGACAGAGACATCACATGGCGCTGGCATGACACAGTACAGGTATGGTGACATTCTGCAGGTGTCGACGTAGTGTGCTGGCAACTGACCGCAGGTGTCACCTACCACCTGTATCAGCTGTGGTGCCGCGGTGTGCAACAGTTGGATGCTGTGCGGTACAGGAATATGTCCATCATAATCGCGATCGCGTACACCTCTATGGCACACACCCATTGTGTGCAGATGGGGACACCTGTTCGCAGTGTGGTCAGCACCTCACAAGACAATGCACCCACAGCATACATGTCACAGGGGGTGGTCTTGCACAGGTGGCCAGTAAGGCTTTGAGCAGGTATGGCATTGACAGGGACTGTACAATGCAGCACCAGTATGCGGGATGGTCACCCTGTGGTCAGTGTCCAGTCCACAACACTATATCTGCATACACCCTCACAACAGGCAGCAGACATACACACATGTTGACAAACTGGCGTGGTGGTGACCACACATGTCTACGGAGGATGACATGTTGCATGTACTACCATCCACATCCATGCACCCCTGAGGTAGGTACAGATCTCTACCATGGTGTACAGTGATGTGTGGCACGTGGCACACAGTCCCCTGATCTGTAGCATACATGGGCACACATTCCTGCACACATGTTGGTGCTAGGAATGCCACCCGCTATATGGGATATGTGCAGGCGATGCGGTGGTATGTAGTGCATCCCTGCGCGTACCATCACTGTATCTGGCAGCTCGCGCCCAATATTTTGCACTTGAGGTGGTAGGGGGTTACAGTGGCCATGTGACATATGGTCGATGACGCATGGCCGATGGGTATGCATTATGGCGCTAAGTATCATGTAAAGGCGACATATATAGCAGACTGTATGCACATGGCAGGTAGGATAGGTGTAGACACACCTGTGACCAGCACCTGCACATGCATGTATGTGGACAGGTGTTTAAACACATGGTGTACACACATACTGCCATGTGTGCTGTTACTATGCCACCATATGATGGCCCCTATGACAGGTATGCATGTGCTAGGGGGTTGCAACTGTGTATACTGGACACTGACATCACCGCTCATGCACGGCTTGCACCGTGCACAGTACATGTGTCACATGTATCCCCTGTTGCCATGTGTGTTATGCATTGCTATTGCCAGACATGTGACATGTCGACATACATGGAACATGGACTGTGGTATGGTATCACAGCTGTCACAGGCAAACTGTACAAGGGTATGTGTCCCAGTGAACACCACTACAATTCTGTAGGGGGTGCATAACACAGACATGTGTCCACCTTCCCTTGATGCTGTGTATTACCGTGTATGCATGCCCGTTATGCATGGCGGCGTGGTACATCACAGGCTTCAGTATGTGTCCTGTGTGCAGTCCATGCACACAGCCAGGAAATCACATATATGACATATCCGGACATTGTTTCACTGTGGTACAGCTGCAGTCATGTGCTCGCCATCTGTGTCAGGTCCACGTGGTATGCATGTGGAGCCACGCCTGTCCCATGTATACCAGTATGGGTGGACTACATCACACCTGTGGGATCATTGATAGTACATGTGTGTACTCTGCACGGCGGACGTACACCACACATAGTCTTGTGGACATATGTCGTTACGCTGTTGCTGGGACCGTGAGGCATACTGCTGCACTGATGACAGCGGTGCTGGCATGGCAGCTAAGCAGTGTTCACTGCAGTGTGTACATGTTCAGCCTGCACCCGTGACGCCTGTGCTGTCATCTGTGTGTGTACGTGTAACTTTGCATGTGTGTCCACCCTGTGCATGTGTCAATGGGTTTTACCTGGCCGTGACTTGCGGTATGTGCATCCCCGCTCTGCCATGCGGATGGTGCGTAGCACATACTACGATGTGTGAGCATGGCCTGGATTTGCTGTTGTGTGGGTGGACACACACGACGGATCTGCCATTCTGCCTTCCCATGATTTCACCCCATGTGTATGCATGTCTGCACTGTGCAGAATTCTAAGTGTCTGAGCATGCCCAGTAAGCAGCTGTGTAGATGGACACCTGTTACAGTGCACACACGTGCTCGTCATGCGTTGATACCCCGTGTGCATGCTCTGTTTCCCCTTCGCAACCGCCATGTCTGTGGCATGGCCGGGTTGCCTGTTGTGTGGAGTGGACACAAACGATGGTCCACATTCTGCCTTCCAATAGCGATTTCACCCCATGTGTATGCATGTCTGCACTGTGCAGATTCTAAGTGCGTTCTGAGCATGCCCAGTAAACAGCTGTGTAGATGGACACACAGTACATGTGCACACCGCGCCCATCTGCATTGATACCCCGTGTGCATGCCTGTTTCCTTCAACAGCCACGTCTGTGCCGCATGGCCGGTTGCTGTTGTGTGGGTGGGACACAAACGATGGTCCAGCATTCTGCCTTCCATGATTTCACCCCATGTGTGTATGCATGTCTGCACTGTGCAGATTCTAAGTGTCTGAGCATGCCCAGTAAGCAGCTGTGTAGATGGACACAGTACAGTGCACACCCGGCGCCCGTCCTCGCGTTGATACCCTCGCAGGCGCATGCCTGTTTCCCCTTCGCAACCGCCACGTCTGTGGCATGGCCGGGTTGCTGTTGTGTGGGTGAACACAAATGATGGTCCACATTCTGCCTTCCATGATTTCACAATGTAAGCGTGGCGCATGTCTGCACTGTGCAGATTCTAAGTGTCTGAAAGAGCATGCCCAGTAAGCAGCTGTGTAGATGGACACACAGTACAGTGCACACCACGCCCGTCTGGCGCTTGATACCCCGTGTGAGCATGTCCTGTCTCCCCTCCGCAACCGCTAGGGTGTGAGGGGCATGGCCAGTACACCATTCGGGGCACACACCACAGTCGGCACCGATGTCTGCTACTAGGTGTGTAGCTGCCAGCCAATGACATCCTGCATAGCCATGGTGACCATCCATGTGAGTCATAGCAACATGTGGTTGTTATGCCACAATGGCTGCCTACATCGTGCATACTGCCGGATGCCCTCTCATAAATTTATACTGTATGTGGTGCATCCGTATCCATGTCGTGATGTACGCTGCTGTGTAGTTAGTTGGTGGCTCCCAACTGCAGCACTACACACGTGATCCTGCACGCCCACCTTGGGATGGTAACATGTGCTGTTAATGACTGCAACACTCTGTCTTCATTCCCTATCGGCTGCCTTGCTCTGCAGATGATATCACCCACCTAGGGTCATGCCTCTGAACAGTGCTGTGCTCAGTGGTAATCGGTAGCGCATTCTGTAAATGCATCATGCTGTAGTGTGTTGTTCATGTAGGTAGGCGTAGGATCTGACTCCGGCCCTTCCGCAGAGGTGTAGTGTGTGTGTGTGTGTGTGTGTGTGTGTGTGTGTGTGTGTGTGTGTGTGTGTGTGTGTGTTTCAGCTGCCTCTGCAGATGGACGCTGCTTTTGACAGCTTTGGTAACACATACCTTGGCTATTGTCAGCTATTCACCTTATGGATGATGTCACCGCTTTCCAGAAGATATGCCTCTGACAGCGCTGTGCTCAGTAATCCGGTAGCGCGTTCTGTAAGTTCATCATGCTGTAGTGTTGTTCCTATGTAGGTAGGCGTAGGTTCAACTCTAAGCCCTTCCCGTGTGTGTGTGTGTGAGGTGTGTGTGTGTGTGTGTTTCAGCTGCCTCTGCACCAGATGGACATGCTTTTGATGCTTCACAACACATACCCTGGCTATTGCCAGCTATTCCTTATGGATGATGTCACCCACCTAGTAAAGTATGCCTCTGACAGTGCTGTGCTCAGTAATCTCGGCAGCGCTGTATCTGTAAGTTCATCATGCTGTAGTGTATTCATGTAGGTAGGAGTAGGTTCGACTCCCAGCCCTTCCCCGTGTGAGGTGTGTGCGTGTGTGTGTGTTTCCAGCTGCCTCTGCAGATGGACATGCTTTAGACGCTCAAGAACACATACCTTGGCTATTGCCAGCTATTCCCTCACGGATGATGTCACCCGCCCAGAAGTATGTCACTCTCTGACAGTGCTGTGCTCAGTAATCTCGGTAGCGCTGTTCTGTAAGTTCACATCATGCTGTAGTGTGTTGTTCATGTAGGTAGGCGCCGGTTCGACTCCGGCCCTCCCGTGTGTGTGTGTGAGGTGTGTGTGTGTGTGTGTGTGTGTGTGTGTGTTTCCAGCTGCCTCTGCGGATGGACATGCTTTTAGATGCTTCGCAACACATACCTTGGCTATTACCAGCTATTCCTCACGGATGATGTCACCCGCCTAGAAGTATGCCTCTGACAGTGCTGTGCTCAGTAATCTCGATGGCGCTGCTCTATGCAAATTCATCATGCTGTAGTGTGTTTCATGTAGGTAGGCATAGGTTCGACTCACCCTTCCCTGTGTGTGTGAGGTGTGTGTGTGTGTGTGTGTGTGTGTGTGTGTGTGTGCTCAGCCGCCTCTGCAGATGGACATGCTTTTACGCTCAGCACATACCCGGCTAAGGTTAGCCATTCCCCACGTGATGATGTCACCCGCCTAGAAGTATGCCTCTGACAGCCAGTTTCAGTATCTTGGTAGCGATTCTGTAAGTTCACTGCTGGTGCACCATGCAGGCAGGCACAGGTTCGACTCCGGCCCCTTCCCTGTGTGTGTGTGTGTGTGTGTTTCAGCTGCCCTGCAGATGGACATGCTTTAGACGCCGCAACACATACCTTGGCTATTGTCATTATTCCCTTGATGGATGATGTCACCCACCTAGAAGTATGCTCTGACAGCACTGTGCTCAGTAATCTCGGTGAAAGGCTCTGTAAGTTCACTGCGCTGTAGTGTGTTCATGTAGGTAGGTGGTTCAACTCCCGCCCTTCCCCGTGTGTGGGTGTGTGTGTTCACAACCGCCCCAGTAGAGTGTAGCGTATTAGACGCTACAACACATACCTTGGCTATCGGGCGCGGCTATTCCTTTATGGATGTTGTCACCCACCGGACGGTGCTCTGATACAGTGCCAGGTTCAGTGGTCCACGTAGTGTGCTCTTATACCTGTGTTGGTACTGTTGTAAAGGTTAGGTATGTGGGGGTGTGTCAATCACCATGCCTGCCAGCTGTGTGTGTGGTGTGTTCTGTGCTCCCAGCCGCATGGGTTCATAGGGTGATGGCTTTAGAGTTTTCCGCAGAACACTTATATCCTGCCGCCATCTCTGTGTTTGTGGATGGTGACGCAGCCAGGACTGCCTGTGTGCCTGCTGTGGTTGGCGAGCTCCATAGCGTGTTCTCCACGTGGCGCCCCTGCTGTGGTGTGGTGTGGTGGTATGCTGTGTACATTACACTATGGCCTGCCACATGTGTCCGCTTCGTATCTCTCTCATTGTATATATATACCTATGTTAGCCTATACGCTGCTCTTGCATGGACAGGAAGTTACATCGTCCCATGTGTCGATATTTGCAACGGGTTGACACATAGAATCATGCACGATGCATATCTCCATTGTCCATGCAACGCCTGTATTCCAGAACGCCTTATAGAGACATCTGTTGATATCGTAAGACAGCTATCCTTGCTGTACTGACACTGTACCCAGACACGCCATAAACCTTGTGTATAATTGCCTGTTTATGGTGTGTGTATTCATCTGAGTTGTATGCATGGTCGCGGTGTGTGTCCCGCTATAGAATAAGCCTGTGCAGGTGTCGCCACTATGGGTAACTCTTGTAGACCGCTGTTTCATGTGCACTTGTACACACAATACCTGCAGACCGTGACGGCCCCTCCTACGGGAAGCGTTTTAGATCAACCGCTGCCCTAGGGCTATAGGGGCCCATGGTGCCCACCACACAACACATGGTGCTCCCTCATCCTGGTGTACCCACATGACATACCTACTAGAAAGGTGGCCTACTAGTGCGTTTCCAGGCAGCCGCAGGATTGGCGTGACATGCTCACGGGCCGGCTATGAGCACATCACAAGGCATATAAGCTACATTCAGTGTTTTACAAATGCTAGGTTATAATACCAGAGGGGGGACCCCATCAACTATGCTTAGAATGCGGATTGAGATGGATTATTAGTGAGTTGACCACACACCAGGGCTGGGAATGATGAAACACTGATTAAGCCTCTTTGAGAAGCAGGTATTAAACCTGCTAACAGGAATAGAAGTTTAGGTACAGATATACAGTTAATAATATTATCAATTTCTTCAGTTGTTTACTACTTCATGTATTGATATGATATACATATCTTCTATATATATTGTTAGATCTTTGATTGATGAGCATAGGCATAGTACAATATCAATGCATGTTTTATTAGATGTTTTTGGAGATGTTAATATGTGTGTGTAGTTAACATTGCGCCTGTGCTTTATATGCTGTGGTTAAATTGTCCATTAATTTGCTGGAGAAACTGACCAATGAAAGTGTAAGGAGGATATTTAAAGCTTGATGCTTTTATGTTATGTAAGTCTGATGGAGCCCACGGTGAAAGTTACCACTGTCTATGAAGGAACCTTGTATACCATTTGGGCAATTGTCCGACAATTTCTTACGTTGACTGTTTCATCTACCCATGTGTTTTTTTTTGGATTGTGTGCCATATGTTGTGTGGTTATTTGATGTTGATTAGGTGTATTCCATGGTCACTGACATTAATCCCTATCAATTCATTGAAGGATGTTCTTATAAGTGGGAGCCTATGAAGTTTAACCATCCTATGACCTTCCCAGTTGAGGTTGTTAGTGTGCCACAGTATGTGTTCCACAGGTGCCCATTTGTTCCGCAGAAAGTATGGAAGCGAGTGATCCCCATTTTGAGTCTCAGATTGAGTGCTGTGTACGCCGGGTATTCGCACTGGGCGGTCTGACTCTTGTATGGGGAGTGTCTACTGTAGTCCCTATCTGTATTTCCTGTGTTATGCCTTACTGCAGCTGGGTGTAATTCCACCAGGTTTTCCAGTTATGGGTGCCATCTTGGTCACACGCTTTGTCCATCCACATGGAATTGCCTACTGGACACTGGGTATAGGGCTGTACACATTTCACACCTGGGCATTTAGCAGCATTATCCGGTGGATGCTTGCATTATTAGTGGGGAGTAAGGCAGGTACATACCTACATCCCTCCCACGGGCGGACAACGGATTATCTGCCAAACAACACTGAGAGCCCCATTTCTGCATAACCAGGATCCCATGGTTGCAACCCCGATGGTACCCATTACATCCTCTTCATGTGTGTGGGACTGATGTGGACGCACTTATGGACTCCTATTAACCAGATTTCTGGTTCATATGTCCTGCATTTCATGGACACTTGTCATCAACCTAAACACGCTGGTGCATATGTCTAGCCAGCCATAATACGGCTGTCACTTCTTCTGGGTCGATCGTAGCTGGTTGATATTGCATACGGATCAATTTTTGGGGTCCTACAATGGACAATTCAATGCATATGTAAAGTGTAGAACTGTTGGACTGTTCCATTCGCCAGTGGTTTTGACTGCCGCTGTATACCCCAATCGCGATGTCTGTTTGACTACTCATATAGTGTTATTTAAATTGAAAGCTAAAATGAATTTCCAATGGTGAATTAAAGATGGAAAGTTAGTTAACTGTCTCTCAGAGTTCAATAGAAAGATTCGCCGTCATCACTAAACAGCAGATCATTTAGCATTTTTTCGGGTCAGTCTTACCGGGCATTTTCAAGTGTACTAGCTAAACCACAATCCCAGCTTTTATAGCGCAAGTGCATTCTGTTAATTAACCACCGACCAGTATCACCATATTATAAATAAATTAAATCCACTTCTACAAGCATTAAAGAGACAAATACATATTTAAAATGCTCGACACAATAAATGCATTATTAAAATGTATACAAAACTTATATGAATTCAAACAAAATCATTCTTTATGTTAAGTTGTTTCAGAACCATTTGAACCAAATAAAATATCAGTACCATGGTGATATTTTTAATCAATTAGTTCTATAAAAGCCAGAGTTATTGGTTTGTTTAATTACATCTTGAAAAAGTCTGCAAGACCGGGCGAAGCGCCGTGATCTACTTGTTTTGGTGGTGTTATTTTGACAATAAAGGGCAAATCTTTCCTAATGGGACTTCTGAGGATTATTTAAAGTAAAGGTTAATCTCATCTTTTGATTTACACCATTTAGGTTCATTTTTGAAACACTTGGTTTTCGTGAAAGCACCACATTGTGTTTGTTTATGTTTCTTTAAGTTTAGGGACCCGTGGGTCCTTTTCTAGTTTTTTCTTGCAACCGTTCCTTTCTTTCTTACCCATATTATGTATTACTTGGCCTATTCATATCCATGTGCGTTCTGTCGTGTGTGTGGGGTGTGTGTGTTCACAACTGCCCCAGTAGAGTGTAGTTATTTTAGACGCTTGGCAACACATACCTTGGCTATCGGCGGCTATTCCTTTATGGATGTTGTCACCCACCTGGACGTGTGCCTCTGACAGTGCTGTGTTCAGTGGTCCACGTAGTGTGCTCCATACCTGTGTCATACTGTTGTGCGGTTAGGTATGTGGGGGTGTGGTCAATCACCATGCCTGCCAGCTGTGTGTGTGTGTCTATGCTCCCAGCCGCATGGGTTCATAGGGTATGGCTTTAGAGTTTCCGCAGAACACTTATATCCTGCCGCCATCTCTGTGTTTGTGGATGGTGAGACGCAGCTTGTGGACTGCCTGTGTGCCTGCTGTGGTTGGCGAGCTCCATAGCGTGTTCTCCACGTGCGCCCTGCTGTGGTGTGGTGTGGTGGTGCTGTGTACATTACACTCATGGCCTTGCCACATGTGTCCGTCTGTATCTCTCTCATTGTATATATACATACCTATGTTGTGCCCATAGCGCTGCTCTTGCATGGACAGCTGTCTGTCCCATGTGTCGCATATTTGCACGGCTGACACATAGAACTGCGGTACGATGCATATCCTCTCATTGTCCATGCAACGTCTGTATTCCAGAACGCCCTAGAGACATCTGCTGGATATCGTGGCAGACAGCTATCCTTGCTGTACTGACACTGTACCCATACACGCCATAAACCTTGTGTATAATTGCCTGTTTATGGTGTGTGTATATCTATCTGAGCTGTATGCATGGTCGTGTGTGTGTCCCGCTATAGCCGTCTGTGCAGGTGTCGCCACTATGGGTAATCCTTGTAGACCGCTGTTTCATGTGCACTTCAGCACATACCTGCAGACCGTACTACCCCTCCTACGGCAGCGGCCTTAGATCAACCGCTGCCCTAGGCTATAGGGCTCCATGGTGCCCACCACCACAACACATGGTGCCCCCATCCTGGTGTACCTACATGACATACCTACTAGAAAGGTGGCCCTACTAGTGCGGCGCCCTAGGCAGCCGCAGGATTGGCGTATGCCTCTGACGGCTATGAGCACATCACAAGGCATATGTTTACATTCAGTGTTTTACAAATGCTAGGTTATAATACCAGAGGGGGGGACCTCATCAACTATGCTTTAGAATGCGGATTGAGATGGATTATTAGGTGGAGAGTTGACCACACACCAGGGCTGAATGATGAAACACTGATTAAGCCTCTTTTGAGAAGCAGGTGGCTTAAACCCAAGTAACAGGAATGTAGTTTAGGTACAGATATACAGTTAACACACATTAGCCCACTCTTTCAGTTGTTTACCACTGTATTACATTGATATGATATACATATCTTCTATATATATTGTTAGATCTTTGATTGATGAGTATTAGGCATAGTACAATATCATATAATGCATGTTTTAATAGGATGTTTTTGGAGATGTTAATATATGTGTGTGTAGTTAACATTGCGTCTGTGCTTTATATGCTGTGGTTAATTGTTCATTGTTTGCTGAGAAATTGACCAATGAAAGTGTAAGGAGGGATATTTAAAGCTTGGATGCTTTTATGTTATGTGTAAGTCTGACGGAGCCTACGGGTGAAAGCGCTTACTTGTCTATGAAGGAACCTTTGTATACCATTTGGGCACTGTCCTGGACAATTTCTACGTTGACTGTTTCATCTACCTATGTGTTTTTTGGATTGTGTGCCATAAGGTGCCAGTGGTTATTTGATGTTGATTAGGTGTATTCCATGGTCAATTGACATTAATCCTATCAATTCATTGAAGGATGTTCTTTATAAGTGGGAGCGCCATAGTTTAACCATCCTATGACCTTCCCAGTTGAGGTTGTTAGTGTGCCATTAGTATGTGTTCCACAGGTAGCCCATTTGTTCCGCAGTATGGAAGCGAGTGATCCCCATTTTGGTGCTGGCAGATTGAGTGCTGTGTACGCCGGTATTCGCACTGCGGTCTGACTTTGTATGGGGAGTGTCTACTGTAGTCCCTATCTGTATTTCCTGTGTTATGCCTTACTGCAGCTGTGTAATTCCACCAGGTTTCCAGTTATGGGTGCCATCTTGGTCATACGCTTGTCCATCCATGGGAATTGCCTACTGGACACTGGTATAGGGCTGTACACATTTCACACCTGCATTTAGCATTATCCGGTGGATGCTTTGCATTATTAGTGGGGAGTAAGGCATGTGCTATACCCACATCCCTCCCACGGGGCGGGACAACGGATTATCTGCCAAACAACACTGAGCCCCATTTCTGCATAACCAGGATCCCATGGCTGCAACCCTCGATGGTACCCATTACACATCCTTCATGTGTGTGGGACTGGGATGTGGACGCACTTCTATGGACTCGACAATCTGGGGATTTCTGTTCATATGTCCTGCATTTCATGGACACTTGTCATCAACCTTAAACACGCTGGTGGTGCATATGTCTAGCTGTGCCATAGTCACGGCTGTCACTTCTTCTGGGTCGATCGCAGCTGGTTGATATTGCATACGGATCAATTTTTGGGGTCCTACAATGGACACCAATGTGCATATGTAAAGTGTAGAACTTGTTGGACTGTCTCCATCTGGCCAGTGGTTTTGACTGCTGCTGTATGTTCCCCAATCGCGGATGTCTGTTTGACTACCCATATTATGTAGTGCTACGAAAACCAAGTTTCTCAAAAATGAACCCAAATGGTGTAAATCCAAAGATGCAAGTTAGCAACTGATTTAAATAATCCTCAGAAGTCCCAATAGGAAAATTCGCCACTTTATTGTCAAAATAACACCACCAAAACAAGTAGATCACGAGCGCTTTCGCCGGTCTTGCGGGCATTTTCAAGTGTAATTAGCTAAACCAATAACTCTAGCTTTTATAGCGCAAGTGCATTCTGTTAATTAACTAATTGATTAAAATATCACCATATTATAAATAAATTAAATCCACTTCTACAAGCATTAAAGAGACAAATACATATTTAAAAATGCTCGACACAATAAATGCATTGTTAAAATGTATGTATAAAACTTATATGAATTCAAACAAAATTCATTCTTTATGTTAAAAGTTGTTTGTGAACCATTTGAACCAAATAAAACATCAGTACCATGGTGATATTTTAATCAATTAGTTCTATAAAAGCTAGAGTTATTGGTTTAGCTAATTACACTTGAAAAAGCCGGTAAGACCGGCTAAAGCGCTCGTGATCTACTTGTTTTGGTGGTGTTATTTTGACAATAAAGTGGCAAATCTTTCCTAATGGGACTTCTGAGGATTATTTAAAGCAGTTGCTAACTTGCATCTTTGGATTTACACCATTTAGGTTCATTTTTGAAACACTTGGTTTTCGTAGCACTACATTGTGTTTGCTTGGTGCTCGGTTTAGGACCTGGTGGGTCCTTTTCCTAGTTTTTTCTTGGTAAACTGTTCCTTTCTTCTTACCCATATTATGTATTACTTGGCCTATCTATATCCATGTTCTAGTAAGCGGAAATACAGCAAACCCTGAGTCCTGGTCATCTTCATAAAAGACATTCTTGAACATAAACCATGCCAAGACAGATGATGACAAAAACGATACACTCCACAGTCATAGGATACTGAGCTCTTTCACCCACTAACATGGGGCAACGTCGGAGTATGAGATACATTAGATAGTCGTCCCTTTTATACTTCCTTCAGAGTCAGTTTAAAGTCAACTAATTAATAGACTTGCTCATAGTTCAATGGACCGTGCTCCAAGTCTTGATGATAAAGTGACACGTAGAACTCAGTGTTGCATACATTACTGAATGGAAACAATGATACAACAACGATGTTTTAATATAAATACAATATTGGTCAATACCATCAGTATATTGAAACATAGTTGATAATTGTTGTGAGTAAACCTTAGAATGTACTGTGTTGGTAATGCTTTTGTATATCAATGTGTATAATTGTTGCATTAAGATTCCAAATCATGGAATAAATAAGTACAATTACATGCATATTTTGTATAAATATGAATGTAAATAAGGGTCACAATGTTAAATATGAATATGACTGTATTATTACTATATCAATATGATATGGACTAAACTGTAGTTGTTTACATCTTGTTTTCAGGTGACAAATCTATGTCCATGCGTCATATATACGGGCCGTCGGACTGCTGTGTGTAGATATATACACGTGAACCCCTCGTTTCATACCTCGCTTTGTTACTGTCTGTGGATTACCTGTGTACACACATCAATTACCATGCCATACCTTTCCACTGTACAGGTTCGGGCATGGTGTACGGCTGGTTGGCCCTTAATGTTGCTGTGTGTTACATTGACCTGTGTCTATCTGGCAATTCGCTGGCGTGTCATGTGAGACCTTCTTGCTTCTATAGGGACATGATCCCATAATTGTGAAGTGCTTCCACTGGCCATATATTTCTCTGTCGTCTGTGATCTGTGTGTAACCAGTCCTTTCAGGACACTTTCTATTGTTGTTCTTCTTTGGTTACATATATGAGTACTTTGGTGTGTTGTGCTATTATTGTGTGTGGAGCATTTCTCCACGGGCCTCTGCTGACACTGGACATATATCCAGCTAGCCTAGCCCGGTCAACAAGTGTGAGCCCACTGAACACTTTTAAATGCGGGGCACCTTCTGACAAGTGGGTCGAGTTACAGATGCATAACCGTCGTCTATCCATACTACTAACGCACACGTTATTTTATCCACATTCTATGTTTGTCTTATCACATAGCGTGTGTTTCTCACTATTTCTAACGGTACTTTACATGGCATTGCCCGATTCCATACTTTTAGGGGCTGACAGTTTTGAGACATGTACGATTGACGTGGAGGACACGGCCTTAACATTCCCTGCTGTGAGCGGATCACACACGCACACGCGCACTTGCATTTCCTAATTGTGGGTTCGCGCGCGCATGCATATCCGTATTCTGGTTACATATGTTTACTGGGTCTGTGTGGTTACGTGGCCTGTGTTAGTTGTGACTGTTCCGGTAACATATCTCTGATCCGGTTGACGGATGTGTGCGAAACGCACTTTCACCTTTACACATGTAACAGTCTTTGCGGCATGGACGCATTACGTGCGTGCACATTTATATGTTCTATAGTCGTAATTCACGGGACTGCATTCACGTTTGCCGGTTACTGTGACCATTACACGTTAGCTGTTCAGTCTCATTTACATGCATACCCATGGTACTTAGCTAAATTTACATATCCCCCTGCCCCCCCCCGCACTCACGTACGTCACAGGCATCCATTCTCCTGCTGGGAAAGGTGCGGTACTACATGTTAAACATTCCTCATTCCCTCCCGCTCATGGCCCAGGATGCATATGTCGTGACCGCAGGGATATTCAGATCACAGGGGCTTATATCCCCTACGCATACAGGCCTTCGATTGTCAGGGTGTTCCTGTGGTGCTTTGGGTTTGGTCTTGTCTGCCTAGTGTACGGAACTGCCTTGACCGTGTACGAATGTCAGACGAGTCACATGGGCACGGTTTGTCCGTGTCTATGATACCATACCCCCCCCCCATTATTCCTAACCGTGTGCGCTGATTAGCCGGCATGCCCGTTGTAGATCTTGTTATAGTAATTGCACACGGTCTGGTCGAACGGACCTATTTCCATTACTAAACCTCGGTATTTATAACCTGTATCGCTATATTACATGGGTTTAACATTGCGTGACGGCTTCCACCGAGCCACGGACATGTCCGTTGCTTAGTTTGGGGCAGTCCCGCTCTGCTGCACACATTTAACATGGCGGAACAGGTTGTACAGCTCAGCAACGGGGACATCGGGCTCTCCGTCGCTGTTTAGTATTGAATCGCTATGTTGACATTATTTCACATAGCGTGACAGTGTCGACATTGGTTACGGACATCTCGCACAGTACGTCCGCACCGCCGCAGGTGCCGTATGTCTGCTTTGGGTGGCGGACAGGCATTATGCTGTGCCATTATGTCTTGGAATATATGGTTTCTTTCCATAGATGATATAGCATACTAGCAATGACCCGCATCTGGGTGTGGGTACTGTAGGTGTGGCCTTAGGTCAGGTGGTGCCCTAGGCAAAAGGACTCCATGGTGCCCCCACCACATCACCCGCTACCCCCATCCTGGTCTACCTACACCGAATAAAGGCTGGAAAGGTGCCCCTAGCAGAGCGTCGCCCTAGGCAGCTGCCTACTTGGCCTATGCCTAAGGCCGGCTATGTGTGTGGTCCCTCGGGCGTCGGCCTCGGGAATGCACCACGTCTGCCGTGGGTATGTCTAGCATCACCCACATCCAGGCGTGGTTTATTGCTATGATGTTCCATGTGTACGGACACATGTGTTTGGACAACATACAATACCTTCTGCTATTGGCATACAATGCTGTGGGTGGTGCCGGTTACCATACATATGGCTTTCTCAAAAGCCGACTTCACACTTCTAAACACTAGTGTGGTCTCCTTTAAGGCCCCTGAGCCAGTGGTAAACATTACTCAAGCCACTGAATCACTTACATATGCCTTCTACCAGCACCTACAGGACTGCATGGATCAGGCAATCCCTTACACAACTGTGACTCTTTGTACCAAAGCCAAGCATCCAGTCTGGTGTACCCCAGCCATACACAAGCTCTACAATGAAAGGAGGTAGCTACTACAAGACAGAGCAGAATCCTTGTAAGGTATGACACCCTTGCTCATTATATGTGAAGAACTACAAGCTCTCATGACATCATCCAGGGCAAATCCGACAGATATATCACCAAGGACTCGACAGACAATCATACGGCCTTCTTTAGCTATGTTGGACACCTGGGAGGACACTCCCAGATATGCTCGGACTGGGTTCAGAATGATGTGAAGTTTACTGAACCTACACACATTGCCAACATACTGGCTGACAGGTTCGGTGCAAACATCTCCCCACCCTCCCCCCCCACATGGAGAGATATCTGTACCAGAGGATTGTGGCCCCTGAAACATCTGTAACGCACAGGTGGGAAATGCTCTCTCCAAGGCAGTAAACACAGCATCCATGGGACCAGATGGTGTCCTGGCTGTGTACTCCACGAACTCATTGAGGAATTAGACCCATAGTTAGGACAGCTGTTTAATCTTAGCCTCACCTCAGGTAACGTACCCAAGTTGTGGCGCACGGCGACTGTAGTCCCACTTCACAGGGGCAGTGCCTCCACTGACCCTGGTAATTACCGTCCCATTAGCTTGACAAGCCTTATCTGCAAAGCCATGGAGAAGGATCATAATGGAACTCATAGATGAAGACATAGGGGACTTGCATACTTTGCATCCAACCCAGTTTGGCTTGGTCAAAGGCAGATCATGCATTTTAAACTTGGTTGACTTTTTAGGAACAGTCACCGAGGCCATTGATGAGGGTCAGGCAGTCCATACAGCCTACCTCGACCTGGCAAAGGCCTTCAACACAATACCCCCCTCAGGTATCATTGATGAACCCATCGGCTTGGATGTGAACCCGTACATCGCAGGATGGGTTGCAAACTGGCTAGGTGACAGAACCCACACGGTCATAGTTGCTGGCACCATGTCAGACTCACAGCCGGTCACATGCGGTGTCCCACAGGGCTCAGTCCTGGGTCCACTCTTTTTCAGCATCTACATTTCCAAAGTACAAGCAAACACAGGGGGGTTATGGCTGACAATGTTTGCAGATGACTGCAAACTGGGTGCCATAGTGGGACGCACATCTGACACAGATATCCTTCAGAAGGGCCTCACAGATATGGATATCTGGTGCCAGGGACATGGCCTACAGCTAAATGCCAGGAAGTGCATAGTCATACCCTTCGGGAAGAACAAGGTTACTAGCTGCCATATAGGTGGCAATCCACTGAGCACAGAGGGAGTTACCAGGGATCTGGGGACCCAGGTTGTCAGTAACCGTTCGTTCGACACACACGTTGCTAACGTAGTTAGGTAGACCTTCTACATTGCCCACCTGATCATGCAGGGATTCACATCTAGATCAGGGGAGGTCATCGTCTCCTTGTACTCATCACTCATTAGACCTATGATTGAGTACAATGCCCCGTTCGGAAGGTATCTGACCCGACACCTGCAGCAGCTGGGAAGGCCCCATAAGTTCATCGTCAAGCGGATGCAGGGTCTCAGGAATATGTGTTATGCTGCCCGACTGAAAGGACTCCTGCTCCATTCAGTCACATACCACTTGCTCAGTGGTGACCTGTGCCTGACATACAAGGCCATGTCGACCCATATTTGATGACTATGCTTCACCTAATGAATCTACATCCCTCAGAACCACAGGGGCAGGTGACGTGAACCTTGACACGGTCATTAATAGAATGTGCTGGAGGGACAGATTCATCACCCAGACACTCACTATGCTGTGGAACAACATCCCAGTACATGTGAGGCAAAGCACCTTGCTGGCCTTGTTCGAGGGGGATCTTGACCAATGGATGGGAGATTGCAGATATACCCCAGGGATTACTTCAATGTCACTGCTTGACAGAGGTACAGAAATATAATAGGCATTGTTTTCTTCGGACTGGAGGGGTGGCAAAGGCAACATAACTAGGGGCTAGGGTTATAGCTGCCCTTGGGCAGATAGCCTACTATGTACCTATGGACCTATGAACCTATGTTCATAGTTTGTCCCATTCACACTTGTCTATCCCCTGTCCTCATTCGTATGTGTATATTTCTGTGGCACATGATTGAACTATGTATTACCTGCAGGTATGCTGTGTACAGTGCACATATGTCACGGTTGATTACAGTGTATCTGTGTACCTACCTCTGTGATACTGAGGACTACCACACATCCTTCACAGCATTATATGCATATGTCCATACTATTATTCGTTGGCCTGTGGGGGGTTATTAGGGCAACGGTTACACGTGTCCCTGTTTGTGCATGCATCGTGGTGGTCTTTGACCAGCCTCCGTTGCTATCGTGGGATGGACGGTGGTGTTGGTGTGTGTTTGGGTTGTGTTTCCACTGCCGGTACATCTGTGGGGGGTGGGGTTAGCACATGTTCCTCTTTGCAGGGAGCCCCATCCTGGACATTTGTGTCATGCGTCAACACTTGGCACGTGCCATATGTCCTGTGATATTCCCACAGTCGTGTATGCCTTCCTGCATTACTATTGCATGTTACTGGCAGTTTGTATCTGGTACGCATGGCTATTATGTTGGATAGCTTGGCCTATTCCCATGCTATGACATACCCATTCATCCAGGCATATACATGTTATTCCATCCTTTGCGTTGGCCGTGGGTGTTTGGCCATCCGGCAACGCTATTCTCAACGTGTGATGTCCTACCTTTACCTTCTGTGCATGTGGCACCCTGTTGGGGCATCCTGCTTGGTGGGCAGATGTTCCGCCATATGTGTTGTGTTTGACATGTCTGCATAGCTAATCATCACTACGGTGGCTGAACATACTGCCTTGTCCAGATGTGTACAGTTATGGGCACCGTGGCGTGTGAACGCCTATGGGGATTCGACAGGTCCATACCACATGCGGGATGTACACATTCTGCCGACACAATCACATGCGGCCATTTGGATATCAGTACTTGAGGTGGGATGTTGACATGTGGGGTACATATTTGCCCACGTGGCACTGCCTAGGACAATACTTCATACTACATTTGAGGTATACCCATTGTGTGTAGGTGTGCAGCTGCGCAAGGCTGCTAGCTGGGTTGGGTGCACGGTCGTACATGGGTGCAGGTTACGTGCTATGACAGGGCTGTTGTGTATTACATTTGCATGCATGGGTTCTGCTTCTGGATATTACGCTTCGGCATACGCCGTCCTATGTGTATGCGACGGGCACGTTGCTGGGTGTAGTACATGTTGCTATGCACATGTTTGTCTGTGTTTAGGGTATCTGGTTTCCTTCTGGTTGTTATATCGACACGGCTGCCCGGCTGTGTACTCTCACTACTGCTGGTGACCATGCCCATGGAGCTACTTGTGTGTAGGTGCGGCGCTGACATGCTGCGGTACACCTTCACTGGGTATGCCCACTGACAGTGCATTGCGTGACGGACACGGTATTACGCGTATCCTTTGTTCCTTGGACGGGTACAATTTGGACTTCGTGGGTTAATGTTTGGTTCTCCGTTTTGTGTGAACGGGTACTATGTTGCATACTCTGCGTACGTTTCATTATCCACGGACCCTGGCTGGTGCGGTTACTATTGCAGGCGGCCTGTGACAGTCAGCACTTTAGGTTGCTCATCGCCTGCCAGCTTGGCCACGCCTACGGGCGCATCCTACTTGGGCTCGCGCACGTGCCCTCTGCACGTGTCTGTGGTTGCGGCGCGCACTCATTACTATGTATGTGGCACTGCTACGCCGATTATACACTGCACTGCTGGCGCAAGCCTTACACCGGCCTTGCGCCGAGCTTCATGAATCCCGGGGAAGGTTTATAATAATTTAGAAAGAAAATCAAGTACAGCAATAGAGCAAAAAAGTAATTAAAGAAAGTAATATGGGACAGAGGATCATTTATTGCTAAGTAAAACCATAACAGAAAATTGTAAAAAGGGAGAAATCCAAGTTTGGCATGGATTGTTTACAAAATAGCATTTGCCATCTTGCCACATTCATGGATAATGGAATGCTTACAGATGTACAAGATCAATCAATTAAATTACAGTGATCATGAAGCAGCAGCAAACCACTTTTCAGTTGAGGTACAGCAAATGGTAAATTATTATCCCAGGGATAAAAATTAAAAGGGGGATATTCCAGGGTGTTTCTTTGCCACTGCTGTTGTTTTAGCTTACCCTTAACCCAATAAGCTGTTTACATAACAGGTTAGCTCCCAGAAATCAATCTTGCTTAAAGACCTCTCATTTCTTATTTGTGGATGACTTAAAATTGTATAGTTCCTCAGAAGAGGGGTTAAAACAACACTGCAAATGTTGTGGCGATGTGGTTATCGAAGGTGAGACCACTGTTCACCTGTGTCCCTAAGTCTCTTATCACACTTTCGGTGTTTAGTGTACTGCGACCTATGTGGTAATTCATGGGTACATGCTTTTTCCCAAAGGGGATAACTATACATTTCTTGGCATTGAGCTTGAGCCCATGGCTCTGGCACCAAGCATCTGTTTCTGTAAGGCCCTTTTGTAGAGTACCCACATCATTTGGGGATTCAATAATGGCTCCCAGTTTGCAGTCATCTGCGAACTTTGTTAGCCAGAGTCCCTTAGTGTCGGCCTGTACTTCAGAGAAGTAGATGCCAAACAAAAGCGGTCCCAGGACTGAACCGTGAGGTACTCCACTTGTCACTTGTCTGGAGCTGGATTTGAAGTCAGCTACTTTTACAGTGTGGGTTCTGTCAGTAAGCCAGTTGGCAACCCATCGAGTGACGAAGGGATTAATGCCTAGCTTAGTAAGTCTATCTGTGATTCCAGAATGGGAGATGGTGTCAAAGGCCTTGGCGAAGTCCAGATAGGCTGTGTGGACTGCCTTACCCTCATCCACGGCTCTGGAGACTGATTTGAAGAAGTCAATCAGGTTCAGGAGACAAGATCGGCCCTTCACGAACCCAAACTGGTGGGGTCCAGTGTTTGAAGGTTGCCAATGTCTTTGTTTATAAGTTCCATGATAATACATTCCATGGCCTTGCAGATCAGGCTCGTCAGACTGATGGGGCAGCAGTTCCTGGGATCCAAGGTGGATCCCCCCTTGTGGAGTGCAATAACTGTAGCTGTACACCACTCAGTGGGCATGAAGCCTGAGGTGAGGCTATGATAAACATGACACTTAGGTGAGGTGCCACTTCATTTTGTAGCTCATGTAGTACACAGCCCAAGATGTCATCTGGTCCCATGGATGCTGTATTCTTAGCTTTGGAGTGCACATTTTTTACCTTTGTGGCCATTATTACTGGAATTTGGCAATCCTCCGGTATTGAGATGGGCTGTTTAGGGGGTGAGAGGGGGGTGAAGTTGGCACTGAATTGATCTGCCAGGATATTGGCAATATCCTTGGGATCAGTATATTTAATGCCATTCTGCTGTAGCTCAGAGGAGATCTGAGCATTGCCATTTAGATTCTTGACATAGTTATAGAATGCCTTGTGGTTGTTTTTAGAATCTTTGGCAATTTTATTTTCGTTAACTAGCTTTGGAGGATTTTATGAGGGAACTCAGCTTCTTACTGAGGCTGGTAAGGGAGTTTTTTTGCATCCTGGGATTTTCCTCTTTTATGCAACAGTTTCTTCCTTTTGTTGTAAAGTTTGTTTATGGCAGGAGACCACCAGATTGGCTTCCTTTTTTAAAGGAGAGCATCTTGGTTCTATTTGGGATGGCACGATTCATGCATGAGAGGATGTGCTCATACAGTGCCTTAGTGTAGGATTCAGCAGTTGAACTTTCAGTTCCCGTCTGCATGGGCTTCATGAAGTTTGTCACTTCTGACTTGAGTAGCATGAAGTTGGCTTTGGAGAAGTTTTTTATGGAGGTTTCCTTACTGGGGGTGGGGGTGGGATGTGGATGTTAGGGGTGATTAGCTTATGGTCAGATCTGACCAATGAGGGGATGACCATAGGTGTGGAGCATCAATTTCCCATGTTGGTAATGACCAGGTCTAAGATATTGGAGCCCCTGGTGGGACTATGGATTAGTTGATCCAGGGCATTGGAATTTATGAATTCCAAGAACCGTTGGGCAAAGGTGTTGTTACACGAGTAGTTTTCCCAGTTAATGGCAGGGTAGTTGAAATCACCCAGTATAAGGGTGTTTGGTTGTATCTTAATATTTTCCAGTATGTTTAGAAAGGTGTAGTGAGAATCTTAGGATATGGTGGAGGATCTGTAGCAAGCTACAATTTGGATTGCAGTCTTACCTAGTGTTAGTTGCACCTGGAGAATTTCAGACGCATTGTGTTGGGCAACTAGCCTGATGGTGTGAATATCCTTGGTGAATATGGACACTCCTCCACCTTTAGTGTTTCGGTCCTGGTTTGGTGGCCGAAAAGTGTGATAAGAGTTGTTGCCTGGTATTGCAAGGGTGCTCTCTGGAGCCTTGAACCAGGTCTCAGTTACTGCACAGATATCAATGTTCTCCATTTTTAGGAGTGCCTCGAGAGAGTGCATTCTTAGGTTTAGACATCTAACATTGAGTAGCATTACCTTCAGAATTTGCATGCTTGTACCTGTTACGGTGGTGGTTTTGTCCTTTGAACTTTGCCTAAAAATGGCACTATAGGGGTCGCAAGAGCCTTAATCAGTAACCTGAATCCCAGGGACGACAGGTGCAGATGATCTCTGGCAAACCATCGTGGTTTGTCGATCATGTCATCCCAGGCAGACAGATACTGGATCCGCTTTGAATGACACCAGAAGTTTAGCCAATTGTTGAAGTCAATCATTTTGTCCTTATATTGTGGTATCATTCTGGGTGAAGGCAGGATGCTACACAGGGCTAGGGTCATACCTGCCTAGGCCACATGATTTGAGAGCTCTTCCATGTCTCTTTTCATGTAGTCCAGGGAGGTACATCTCAAGTCATTCACTCCAACATGGACAATGACAGAGTCATATTTGTACTTGTAGTGGAATGACTTGAGTGCATGCATTATGTGGTGGATCCTGGCACCCGACAGGCAGCTGATTGTAATTTTCTCCTTGTTCAGCCTGGTGAGTGGGACATCAGTGTGCCTGACTATAGAATCACCTATGACTAAAGTGTTAGGTACTTTGTCTTGCCTTAGGGGCTGTTGCTGGGTGGCACACTGGTGTTGTGAGCTATGTGACATTTTGGTTGTGATTGGTGTTTATTTGACTTTCAGCTTTGGAGGTCCTTGTTGCATGGGCAGGTTACAATTAACGGCCTTCGCATATGTGGATTTAATGTTGTTATGTGTGGGTGTTGGTGGTGTGGGTTTAGAAGGGCTATGTGTTGCTTGAGGTGTAGTGCAGGTGTTAACCTTCTCCTCTTGACTGTCTAGCACAGTCTAGGGTGGAGAGAGGTTTGCTTCCAGTTTGGCTATGTAAGTGCATCTCTCACAGGTTGTAGTGTTGGGTGGTAGGAGGAGAGTGTTGTCTGTGTACATGAGGCAATTGCTGCATTGCCCCATTGTGAAAAGCCCTTTATAATCCTTAAGCAAGTGTGAGGAGAAGCTTTGTCTTTTGATATGAGAGTCTCAAAGTTTGGTAAGCTTCTGGAAATGGTCTAGGGCAATGTAAAGCTTACTTCAGTCTCCGCAAGAAAGTCATGCTCATCTGCATACCAGAAGTTAATGACAGATGCCTTGAAACAATCGTCTTTGAATGTAAATACCAGAAAGTGAAAGGCCATTCATCCATTCTGTATTTTATGTCAATTCCATGAGGACTGCTGTTTTGGAGTGCATAAGAATGACAGCATGGAATATGTAGGACAAGGTGATCACCTATCCTTAGTGGTGCCATTTAGGTCTGTCTTTGATACATGGGACAGAATGTTGGCAGTTATCTGGTCATACAGAAGTCTGATGACCTTGACCTTGAAACATTTTATAGAGCAACAAAACCTCCTTCATACTTTCTAGAAATGTTCATGACTAATGCAGTCTAAGGCCTTTCTTGGTCAGTAAAACCCATGAGGGTTCTCATTGTTATTCCCAAACCATTTTTTGAATCTGTCCAGAAAGGAAGATTTCATCCCTTTTCTTGAATCTCCTTTGCATTGAAGGTAACATTTGCTGACCCACAAAATGGAAGGCATTTAGATTCAAGGATGATCATGTCTGTTGTCCCACAAGATGAGCTATACTTTAATTGGGGTTTAAGTTGACTTCTAAAGCAGTGGAAACCTAGTAATTTAGAAGACTATGGGTAATATTATTCCCTCTGGATAACAAGAAACAAATGCAATGTCTTAATAATTTCCACACACTTAACTTGTTTTCTATTTGAGGTTGACAATGGGACTTCCCATAGTGGAGAATCTAGACCACAGTGACTCACTGTGTTCGGCCACTTCTGCAGTATAGCTGAAACTGCACTGCAATCTGCTTTTTGTATGTTAGAAAAATGGACTGAACACAGCTCATTAATCTTGAGTGGCTCAGAAGACAAAACTGCATTAAAGTGTAAAAAGAGATTTTGCAGTTCTGTCATGTCCCTGCTTATTATCAAGTCCTTATCTGATATTCCCATTCAGCAAGATAGTTTTTTTCAGACTTCAGATATATCTTCTATTTTTTTTTTTCATTTTATTTAACCCTAAGATATCTTCATAGGTTCATAGGTGGGTACTAGGCTATCAGCCCTAGGGCCTATACAAGCCTAGCCATAACAATTCCCTGGCTATTTCTTCCCACATTATTTACTTTCCTGGACCCCTGTCCAGCAGGGCGACTGACGTGATCCCTGGGGTGAATTTCCTTTCTCCCATCCAATCGTCAAAGTTCCTCTTGAAGAGGTCCAAAGAGGTACTCTGCTTGACATGTATGGGCAATCTATTCCAGAGTCTGGGGAGTCTCTGGGTCAGGAACCTATCCCTCCAGCATGTTTTGTTTATTGTGATGACAAGGTTTAGATCCCTGGAGCATGTAGCTCTGAGGGATTGGGATTTCTTTAAGTGTAGCATGTCCAACAGCTCTGGGTTTGACATGACCTTGTATGTTAAGCAGAGATCGCCTCTGAGTAGACGATATGCGACAGAGTATAGCTGGAGTTTTTTAAGGCGGTCAGCGTAGGGCATCTGCTTTAGGCCTGTGATTCTTTTAGTGAGGTATTTCTGAGGCCTTTCCAGTTGTTGCAGATGTCTTGAGAAGTACATACCAAATGGGGCATTGTATTCTATAATGGATCTAATGAGGGATGAGTACAGTGGGACAATGACCTCCTTTTTTCTGGATGAAAAGCCCTTCGTGATGAGGTGTGCCACATAGAAGGATTTCCTGACTGTTGTGGTGATGTGGTTATCGAAGGTGAGACCACTGTCCACCTGTGTCCCTAAGTCTCTTATCACACTTTCTGTGTTTAGTGTACTGCCACCTATATGGTAATTCATGAATACATGTTTTTTACCAAAGGGGATAACAATACATTTCTTGGCATTGAGCCTGAGCCCATGGCTCTGGCACCAAGCATATGTTCTGTAAGGCCCTTTTGTAGAGTATCCACATCATTTGGGGATTCAGTAATGGCTCCCAGTTTGCAGTCATCTGCAAACTTTGTTAGCCAGAGTCCCTTAGTGTTGACCTGTACTTCAGAGAAGTAGATGCCAAACAAGAGCGGCCCCAGGACTGAACCCTGATGTACCCCACTTGTCACTTGTCTGGAGCTGGATTTGGAGTCGGCTACTTTTACAGTGTGCGTTCTATCAGTAAGCCATTTAGCAACCCATTGGGTGACATGAGGATTAATGCCCAACTTAGTAAGTTTATCTATGATTCCAGAGTGGGGGATGGTGTCAAAGGCCTTGGCAAGGTCTAGATAGGCTGTGTGGACCACCTTACCCTTGTCCATGGCTCTGGAGACTGATTCAAAGAAGTCAATCAGGTTCAGGAGACAAGATCGGCCCTTCACAAACCCAAACTGGGTGGGGTCCAGTGTTTGAAGGTTGCCAATGTCTTTGTTTATAAGTTCCATGATAATATGCTCCATGGCCTTGCAGATAAGGCTTGTCAGTCTGATGGGACGGTAGTTTCCGGGATCCAAGGTGGATCCCCCTTGTGGATTGGGATAACTGTAGCTCTGCGCCACTCAGTGGGCATGAAACCTGAGGTGAGGCTATGATGAAACATGACACTTAGGTGAGGTGCCAGTTCATATTGTAGTTCATGTAGTACACAGCCCGGAATGTCATCTGGTCCCATGGATGCTGTATTCCTGGCTTTAGAGAGTGCGTTTTGTACCTGTGTGGCCATTATTACTGGAATTTGGCAATCTTCCGGTATTGAGATAGGCCATTTAGGGGGTGAGAGGGGGGTGAAGTTGGCACTGAATCGATCTGCCAGGATATTGGCAATATCCTTCGGATCAGTATATTTAATGCCATTCTTTTTTAGCTCAGAGCAGATCTGAGCACTGAATGTCAAACAATGTGAACACAAGACCAAGAATCACTAAAGTCCACAGCCACAGTACCCAAATCTCCAAAAAATGTGGTTAGAAACAGTAGGTTGAGAACAGCACATTTATTGGTATGTAATCTGAATCACGCCAAACAGTAACAAACAATAAACCAAGCACTTTTGCTCGGTTATTACCGAGCTTCTTCAAGGTTAAAAAATCTGTTGTGTAGTCAGCCATGTTAAATACTAAATGCAACATCACATGACATACCCCCCCCACATGTGAGTCATCCCTAATCAGTTTCTTAAAAATACAGTGTGTATAAACTTTCGTTAAATGTTAAATATATATTCCAATCCAAAATTCAAACTCAACTTTGAATCCAGTAATGCCAAAAATAAAAATGTAAAAATGTATAATATATTACAACACATATAAAAACACATAAAAATAAATTAAATAGTAATGAAATTAATAAACATGACAATGATAAATATTAAACTAGACCATAAAGTAAATAAATGTAACTTCTTCATTACCAATACCACACATGGTAACCAAACTAGGGCATTAGGCTAAACTGCAAGTACATCCAATAACAGTATGTTTAATGGGGAAATTAAAGCAGTCTACAAGAACCCCTATTATAATCGTGCCCTTCTTAAATTGAGCACACTGTTTATATTCAAGGCATCATTCATGCCCGGTGGTCTATTTGCGTCCAGTCTAAGCTGCCAAAACAGTTCCCGATACTCCAACCTAGCTTCCCAGTTCCCTCCCCGTGGGTCGGGTGTCACTTGTTCTAGAATTGTGTACTTAATTTGCATATTTTGACATAGTTGTGAATGCTTAAAAAAGGCATTGGTCACTTTACCCTTACTAATATCATATTGGTGTTCATAGACTCTTTTCCTAAAAATCCTCTCTGTCTTGCCTAGATAAAAACTGTGACAATGTAGGCAGATTCCCAGGTATACCACTCCTTTGGTGGCACAATTAAAGTATTGTTTAAACTTGTATCTAAAATTTCTGGAAGGAATAGAAATAATCTCTTTATTCAACATGAAGGCACATTGGTTACATGAACCACATCTATGGGTACCCTTCTTCATTCTAGTGGACTCATTCTTAACAGCCTTGTTTTTCTCAAAACATTTTTTGAAATTCGTTCCTCTTTTTCTAATGAAACCTCTTACTGAAGGGATGAGATGTTTACATTACTGTTATTGGATGTACTTGAATGTGTTTTTATATGTGTTGCAATATATTATACATTTTTACATTTTTATTTTTGGCATTACTGGATTCAAAGTTGAGTTTGAATTTTGGATTGGAATATATATTTAACATTTAACGAAAGTTTATACACACTGTATTTTTAAGAAACTGATTAGGGATGACTCACATGTGGGGTGGGGGAGGGGGGTATGTCATGTGATGTTGCATTTAGTATTTAACATGGCTGACTACACAACAGATTTTTTAACCTTGAAGAAGCTTGGTAATAACCGAGCGAAAGCGCTTGGTTTATTGTTTGTTACTGTTTGGTGTGATTCAGGTTACGTACCAATAAATGTGCTGTTCTCAACCTACTGTTTCTAACCATATTTTTTGGAGATTTGGGTACTGTGGCTGTGGACTTTGGTGAAACTTGGTCTTGTGTTCACATTGTTTGACATTCAGAGCTCATTTTTTCCGTGGCTGAAGGAACCAATTCTACCAACTTTATGGAGACCCCAGCGATACTGAGAGAAGACATTGACAACGCTCCGGTGACCCGCGCTGAATTTACACAGGTTTTGAACCTGTTAACTGAACTTACTAAACAACTGAAAGAAAAAAATGCTGAACAGAGTTTTGGGTTGCCTGGCAACCAGTTGCAGTTTTCTGATAAGCGCAATAGGGTCACTTCCTCTTCACCAACTGCTACGAATGGCAGGGCGGATGACGTCAGTTCCGGTAACCATTTGCGAGACCATTCACATTAATGCGTCTTCCACTAAAAATGTTACTAGTGGTAAACCAAGAAGAGACAACAACACAAGGGATACAAACAAGGATTTTAACTTTGGAGCATGGACTGAAAAGCAGTTTCATTTTCAGCAAGGTACTGTAGACTTCAATTTTAACAGAAACATTGAGAATAATTTTAACTTGTTTAGAGACAAGTTATATGCGCTTAAAAACAACCAGTTGGAGATAGACTACTTAAATGAATGCATACAGGTCAACAGGGTTCCCAAAGGTCTTCATTTATTCAAATTTCCTAACTGTGTGCACCCAGGGACTGAATTGTATGACAAGTTATGTGACATTTTTAACAACGCAGGTATGGAAATGTTGAAACTAATGACTGTGGAGTACCAATCCAAGGCTGAACTCTTATTGAAGGAGCTGACCGCTCTCTTAACCAAAATGTTACTAATGATGTGAATTTTGGAAGTGTTAAAAGAAGCTATGACAATGTTTTTTATGAGGTTGACCAACACTGTTTAAAAGTTTTAAATAGGAAAATTAAGAAACTTGACAGGGACATGCACGAATACCGAGAAGGTTTAGCCTACCCTATTTACAGAAATGGTGGTTGGAGAAACAACTACGACACTGTATTTGTGGAAGGGGACAACATGGTGGAATGTAGCAATAAGGGTGTTAGGGTTGATAATGAACCACCCAGGAGGAGTGAAAGAATTGCAGAGAGGGGCAGGAAACAGTCATACCAGGATTTTCAACACCCTCCCAACAGGGGAGTGAGGGGGATGGGACATCAGAAACAAGGGTGGAACTGTATACAGAAATAGAACCGCTGGTTAATGTTTTATCATTAACAATGGATGAGGCCCCTACTAAGAAAATTATTTTCAGAAAAGATAATTTTACAATTTACAACTTCACTGATTGCTTGCTCACAGATGAGCATTTTACTTTATTTTCAAAAGGTTTTACCTTTGTCCCATCTAGTCACTTTGACACCATTAATACATTGATAGATTTTAAATTGTTCATTAGGCAGCTAAACCTTTCAATATTTTTTAAGGGTCAACCCAGTACCCATTCAGATCTAACTAGAACTAGCACCTTTAACCCACCCACACATCCATCTCTTAAGATATTTGAGGAAATGGTAGAAAGAGAAATTAGAACAACTGGTAAAAACAAGAAAAACAAGTGCCCATTGAGCCTCAGTAACGAAGAATTCCAGTTGATTGAGAATTTAAAGCCGGAAAAATGCCGGGTTATGAAACCTGACAAAGGAGGGGGTGTGGTGCTAATGTACCAGTTAGACTACAATTTCATCCTACAGCGAATGTTGCAGGATGTTGAACAATATGAACTGGTGTCCCTTAATGAAATTAATCTAGTTTATGCCAAAATTAGTTATTATTTATATGACCACCTCCTGCAAGGCACTATTAATGAGCAGCTTTATAACTATTTTCATGTTATGAAGCCAAGGGTACCAATAATATCTGGTATTCCGAAAACACACAAAGGCCTAGCCCATCTAAGATTTAGGCCCATTGTTTCTGGGGCAGGCAGTATCATGGAGCCCTTAGCAAAATTTATAGATCATATAGCCAAAAGAGTCTTAACACCAATTGCACATATTTGCAAAGACTCTTGGCATTTCTTAAAAGTTATTAACCGACAGATGTTTAGTCCAGAGCTATACATGGTAACCATTGATATTATAGACTTATTTCCAAGTATCCCCCACATAGTAGGACTTGAATGGTTTAGGCAAACCCTTACGTTGGATGGCACGTTGGCTAGCAACATCATCAATTTAGTAGTGGACTTAATCGACACAGTTTTTTTTTTTTCAAAACAGGTTTATTGTTTTAACATATAAGAGAAATATCATAACAATTTTATACAAGTAATTAAAAATAGGTATTATTATAATATTCAACAAAACAACTAAAGTATTTACAAAGACATCCACTACAATCAGATCAATTAATTAAACTAAAATACCATGCTATTGAAATTAGAATTTTTTAACAAATTTTGTAAATTATCCCATACAATATAATAAGATGTTTTTCTAGTTGTTCTTGTCCTAATTGTGTTTATTTCCATATGGCACACTATATTCATAACATTTTTAAATTCATTGAACGAAGGAGGTGTATCTGAAATCCAATTTCTAGTTATTATTTTCCTAGCCACTGCTAGAATAGACCATAACAAGGGAAGCTTAACCTTTTTAACACTTTGAGGTACAGGTGTGTTGAATAATATAAGAGATTTAAAATAATGAAATTATCTGTAAAAAGAGCCTGCAAAAATTCATTAATTGACTTCCAGTATTCTTTCAATTTTATACAGTCAAAAAACATATGAGCCCAGTCAGCATTAATTTCTATATTACATCTCTTACATAAATTATCTTTATTATTTATTTTATTCATCATCAAAGGTGTATAAAAAGATCTATGTAAAAATTTCCATGTATAAAGTCTCCAGACAATGGAAGACATAGTTCTATAAGCAGATTCCAATATATATTGTTTATCTTGTTGATTTGGTGGGTCCCCATTAATAGAAGTGAAATAATTCCAGTATAAATCTACACTGTAAAAAGTTTCTTGTCTGATAATTTTATGTATGTATGAAAGTTTACCTTTATCAGAAACTTTATGTTGTAAATTTAATATCAAGTAATCAATCAGTGTTGGAATAGATTCTTTAACTGTTATAGACATTAGATCTATTTTATTAATGAGATGTTGTCTAAAGGTCTGAACCTCTAACCAGCAAGTTTCTCTTAGATCAAATTCTTGTTTTAAGAAATCTAGATTTTTAACTTTATTATCAGATATCAACTGATACCAGTACTTTAGATCATTATCTATAGCTAAATGAGTTCCTTCAGAAGTAGATGACAAAAGCATACCCTGAGTATACATTATAGGAATACAATAAAATTCCATTCCCTATACTTAGGGTGCATGAATATAAAGTTACGATAGCTAATAATAATATTTAATGGGTAACAAACCATATGTTTAGGTGTAATAGATGAAGTACAAAATTCCTTTAGTAACCATAACATGGAGTTATTTACAATCATATTTTTGTGTGTTAAGGAGATTTTCATGAAGTGCATACTAATTAGCTCCCAATAATCTTTCCATTTTGTGACATATGACTGATCTATTAATAAAGTAATAACTTTTACAATAGAAGAGATAGTATATAAATTAAAGTCTGGAAAAGAAATACCCCCTTGAGACCAGCTATTAGTATGTTTCTTTAATGCAATCCTAGGCCTATTAGGGGCCCATAGGAAATTTAACATTAGTGTATTCAGTTTCTTGATAATTATTTTTGTAGGTGGAAGTATTATTGATTGTATTAAGTATAAAATCTTGGGGAATATTATCATTTTAATAATTGTAAGTCTCTCCTCCATAGTAAAAAACATATTATTCCAGGTATTAAAAAGATTTTGTATATTAAGGAAACAGGTATTATAATTATTATATATAATAGATTTAATATCTTTAGATAGTATTATACCTAAATAAGTTATCTGACCTGAATTGGGTACATATTTAGTAAAATCACTAATGAGAATATTTTTCGTGTATATATAGGTAGTATTTTAGTTTTTCTTCATTGAATATTAAACCAGAAATACTTTTAAAATTCATCATTTTATCAAATAGAGACTGCATAGAAGAATTAGATCCCGCTGATGTAATTAGAACATCATCTGCAAAAAGTTGAATTTTGGATGTTGTATTTTCATCTATTTCAAAACCCTCTATGTCAGTACTGTTTCTGATCAAATTAGCCCAGGGCTCCATTACTAAAGTGAATAATAGTGGAGAAAGTGGACATCCTTGTCTTGTACCTTTAAGAATGGGTATTTTTTGTGAAACATATGTTCCTACCTTAATATAAGCCAACGTTCCTTTGTATAAATGCTCAGTTAGATTTACAAATGCATCTGAGAAGTTTGTGCACTTCATTAAGGTAAACAAATAGTCCCAACTTACTGAATCAAATGCTGAACTTATATCAAGACTAATAAGTGTTAAATCTTTCTTTTTCCTATTTGCAAAATCTATTAATGTTAAAGTTCTTCTTATATTATTATCAAAAGTATTTCTATTTACAATGAAGCCTGTCTGATCTATATCTATAATGCCAGGAATGATTGTCTTCAATCTATCAGCAAAAATACTCATAAACATTTTATAATCAACATTAAGTAATGAGATGGGCCGATATGAAGAACATCTAGTTGGATCTTTATTAGGTTTTAAAATTGGTGAAATAAATGTATATTGCCAAGATGAGGGGGTTATTAACTCAGTTTGGGCCAAAATAAAAACCTTATGTATTAATGAATATGTACTTTTAGAAAGGATTTTATATATCTCTGGTATAATACCATCATTACCCGGTGCTTTGTTTGATTTAAGCTTATTTATTTGTGTAATAACCTCTGTATATGAAATACTCTTGTCCAATAGTTTAATCTGTTGTTTATTAAGCTTTTTATTCATGTTTGTGGTTATAAACTCCTTTATTTTATCTTTAGGTTCCATGTTAATGTTATTATGGTTAATTTTGTGAAAGTGATTTCTAAATTCATCCAGTATTTCTGGTATACTAGAAACATTCTTCTTTTCCTTAGAGAAAAGATTTCTTTGATATGGTTTTGTTTATTCAACCTTTTTGTTTTATTTTTAAGTCTATGTAAGTATTTGGGGCTTATTGAATAAGACAAAACTTGTATTCTCTAAAGTTATTTTAACTTTATGAGTTAAAATTTCTTTGTATTTCTCATTTAGTTTGTTTATTTCTTCAATAACTTTCTTGTCCATAATATTTTCTTTATTATTATGTTTATAAGAGTCTAATTTACTTTGAATATCTAACAATTCCTTATCCCAAGATTTCCTTTTATTATTATACCATCTGATACTTTGTCCATATAGATATGATTTTAAGGCATCCCAAACATAAACAATGGAGACTTCAGGAGTATTATTTATGTCTAAAAATGTTTTACTTCTGAAAGTATATATTCTTTATAGTCTTTTAGTTGAGTTAAGTATGCTGGTATCCTTTTGATCTGAACATTATGAGTATTTTTTATCATGAATTCAAAAACAATTGAATTATGATCAGATATAGGACATGAAATGATTTTGGAATTAATTAAATCTGTTACCATCTGGTTAGAAATAAAGACCCTATCTATTTTGAATAAGTTTTGTATCTGTTAGAAAAAAGGTGTATGATAATGATTTTGAATCTATCTGATTATTAATATCATTCAAATGATAAGAATTAGCAAAATCATTTAAATGTTTTGCATTAGATGTAATTCTTCTTTTCCTATAGTGGTAGTATCACTTTCATGTAGTATACAATTAAAGTCACCAGCTAAAATAATATCTCCTATAGAGAATGATATGATCTTATCAAGATGATGTTTCACTGTATTAATACCAATTCCAGGTATCCAATATACATTAACTAA
>NC_056726.1:1334416109-1334488609 GCF_019279795.1 Protopterus annectens
TTACTTTAATGGAGAGTTTTTTCGCCAAAAGAAAGGCGTGGCGATGGGACCATGCTGTGCTTCGCTATACGCCAATTGTGTACTCTACCATTGGGAGCAGGAATTTGTGTTCAACACACCATGGAAAAAGTTCATTACACATTACACCAGATATTTAGACGATATTTGTCTACTATGGAATGGTTCTATTAACGACCTGAATGGGTTTTTGGAACACATCAATGGATGTACTGATTTTCTTAGATTTACTTATAACATTGACCAAGATGTTTTACACTATTTGGATGTAACATTAATTAAGGACTATGCAAACAGCTGTTTTCATTCCAAACTTTTTAGGAAGACTACCTTTTCCAACGCGTACCTTCATTTTTTTAGCGGGCACCCTTTTTACCAGAAAAAAGGGATAGTTAAGGGCCAACTGATTAGAGCCTCGAGAATGTGTAGCACTTTTGAATATTTTTTGGAGAAAGCTAACACACTCCGTGGCTTATTTATAGAAAAAAAGATACCCAGTCAACTTGATTAATGGACTGGCCCAGGAAGTTACTGATAACAGGGAATCTAGGGATTACCCTTTATTAGGTACCGGGACAGCCGGTACTGAGTTAGTGATAGACAACAACACCTCCAAATTTAAGAATAGTTTTGTATATACATATTCTTCAGACTCACAGGTAATAGAACAGGTCATCTTAAAGTACTGGCCCATTATTTCAGTGAATGAAGATATAAAACATCTCATCCCTTCAGTACCAGGTTTCATTAGAAAAAGAGGAACGAATTTGAAATAATTTTTTTGAGAAAAACAAGGCTGTTAAGAATGAGTCCACTAGAATGAAGAAGGGTACCCATAGATGTGGTTCATGTAACCAATGTGCCTTCATGTTGAATAAAGAGATTATTTCTATTCCTTCCAGAAATTTTAGATACAAGTTTAAACAATACTTTAATTGTGCCACCAAAGGAGTGGTATACCTGGGAATCTGCCTACATTGTCACAGTTTTTATGTAGGCAAGACAGAGAGGATTTTTAGGAAAAGAGTCTATGAACACCAATATGATATTAGTAAGGGTAAAGTGACCAATGCCTTTTTTAAGCATTCACAACTATGTCAAAATATGCAAATTTAGTTCACAATTCTAGAACAAGTGACACCCGACCCACGGGGAGGGAACTGGGAAGCTAGGTTGGAGTATCGGGAACTGTTTTGGCAGCTTAGACTGGACGCAATTAGGCCACCGGGCATGAATGATGCCTTGAATATAAACAGTGTGCTCAAATTAAGAAGGGCACAATTATAATAGGGGTTCTTGTAGACTGCTTTAATTTCCCAATTAAACATACTGTTATTGGATGTACTTGCAGTTTAGCCTAATGCCCTAGTTTGGTTACCATGTGCGGTATTGGTAATGAAGAAGTTACATTTATTTACTTTATGGTCTAGTTTAATATTTATCATTGTCATGTTTATTAATTTCATTACTATTTAATTTATTTTTATGTGTTTTTATATGTGTTGTAATATATTATACATTATTACATTTTTATTTTTGGCATTACTGGATTCAAAGTTGAGTTTGAATTTTGGATTGGAATATATATTTAACATTTAACAAAAGTTTATACACAATGTATTTTTAAGAAACTGATTAGGGATGACTCACATGCGGAGGGGGGTATGTCATGTGATGTTGTATTTAGTATTTAACATGGCTGACTACACAACAGATTTTTTAACCTTGAAGAAGCTCGGTGATAACCGAGCGAAAGCGCTTGGTTTATTGTTTGTTACTGTTTGGTGTGATTCAGATTACGTACCAATAAATGTTCTGTTCTCAACCTACTGTTTCTAACCATATTTTTTGGAGATTTGAGATCTGAGCATTGCCATTTAGATTCTTGACATAGTTATAGAATGCTTTGTGGTTGTCTTTGGAATCTTTGGCAATTGTATTTTCGTAACTAGCTTTGGAGGATTTTATGAGGCATCTCAGTTTCTTACTGAGGCTAGTAAGGAGTTTTGCATCCTGGGATTTTCCTCTTTTCTGCAAAAGTTTCTTCCTTTTGTTGTAAAGTTTGTTTATGGCAGGGGGCCACCAGATTGGCTTCCTTTTTTGGATGAGAGCATTTTGGTTCTATGTGGGATGGCACGATTCATGCATGAGTGGATGTGCTCGTACAGTGCCTTAGTGTAGGATTCAGCAGTTGAACTTTCAGTTCCCGTCTGCATGGGTGTCATGAAGTTTGTCACTTCTGACTTGAGTAGCATGAAGTTGGCTTTGGAGAAGTTTTTTATGGTGGTTTCTTTACTGGGGGGTGAGGGTGGGATGTGGATGTTAAGGGTGATTAGCTTATGGTCAGACCTGACTAATGAGGGGGTGACCATAGGTATGGAGCATTAATTTCCCATGTTGGTAATGACCAGGTCTAGGATATTGGAGCCCCTGGTGGGACTATGGATTAGTTGATCCAGGGCATTGGAATTTATGAATTCCAAGAACCATTGCACAAAGGTGTTGGGACATGAGTAGTTTTCCCAGTTAATTGCAGGGTAGTTAAAATCACCCAGTATTAGGGTGTTTGGTCCTATCTTAATATTTTCCAGTATGTTTAGAAAGGTGTAGTGAGAATCTTGGGGTATGGTGGGGGATCTGTAGCAAGCTCCAATTTGGATTGCAGTCTTACCTAGTGTTAGTTGCACTTGGAGAATTTCAGACGCATTGTGTTGGACAACTAGCCTGGTGGTGTGAATATCCTTGGTGAATATTGACACTCCTCCACCTTGCCTTGATGGGGCAATTCAATTATTGATGAGGTATTGCAAATTAGTGTCTTTCTGCTATGAAAAACATTCATTCAAAGCTGGGACTAGTGTATCATTTCATGAGTTCCCTTGACCCCCATTTCTAAAAAATGCAATTTCCAGTCTAGGCTTTCCCCCCTTTTCTTTTACAACAGTTGCCTCCTGCTTAATCTCAACTAGATAAACTCAGCATGGTATGTAACAGGATTTCAAAATTCATTGTGGACTCAGTCTGTGATACTGATCACCATACTGATTTGTTACAGCTTAAATGGCTGGCTGTAAGTGATAAGGTGACCCTCTGCCTGACTCTCCATGCTCTTCCTACTTTATCTAACTTCCACACTTGGAGCTCCCTCTAGCTCCTCCCCAAATAGTTATATCATATAATCAGAGAAAATACAAAGCAGCTAAATCAGTTGGCCATTAACACCTTGCCAGTACCAACACTGGGTCTTACCTCCCCTTTTCAAGGAGGGATAGGCCAGCCCTACCAGGGTGAATGTATGAATGTCCATCTAATTATCTAGCTGCTTTTTGAAGGAAGAGAAAGTAAATCACACTGCTTAATTTGGAGATGAAATTTGTTCCACAGAAGGGGTAGGCACTGAGTGAAAAATGTATCTCTCCGCTTTATTTTGTTTATTTTTAAATAGATTTAAGTCTCTAGTCCTAGTAATTGAATAATCATAGCAAATATCACCCCTAAGAAGACTACAGAATACTGAATACACTGAATACAGGGATAGAGCTTCCAGTTTCTCTTGGTGTTTCAGACTTTTAAGTCCTTGATATTTTTAGTTAGAAACCTTTGCAGTCTTTCCAGCTGACTGATGTGTTTAGTGAGATATATCCCAAAGTGGGCATTGTATTCTACGATAAGCCTAATCAGTGCAGAATACATGGGAGTAAGTACTTCTTTTGATCTTAAAGATGTATGTTTTACAGTGAGCTGCACAAGGTAAAGGGACTGTCTAACCACCATTGCAACATGATGATCAAAACAGAGGGAACTAGCCATCCATGTTGCAAGACCTCTCACTACAGTCCCATTTTAAGTGGGGTGCTGTCTATACTGTAAGCTGGTGGGAGGAACTGTTTAACAAATGCAACAATATTGCACTTTTTGGGATTTCATTTGACCCCGTTTTTTGTGCATCAGTTGCTAACAAAAGTAAGCTCATGCTGGAGTGCCTGTATATTGGAGGGGAACTAGAGGATGGTATCCAGTTTATAATCATCTGCAAACTTGGTTCATAGGTAGGTACTAGGCCATTTGCCCAAAGGCATTTATAAGCCTAGCCAGAATGTGTTGGCTTTTGCTGCCCCTTTAGATTAGTTCCCTGTGCCTTTGTCCAGCAGAGCCACTGAAGTGATCCCCGTGGTAAACTTTCTGTTTCCCATCCACTCATCAAGGTTTCTCTTGAAGAGTGTTAGTGAGAAGCTCTGCCTAATGTAGATTGGAATCTTGTTCAAGAACATGGGAAGTCTCTGGGACAGTAATCTATCCCTCCAGCATGTCCTATTTATTGTTGTGGTGAGGTTTAGATCCCTAGAGCGTGTGGCTTGAGGGGATATAGCTTTCTTTAGGTGGAGCATGTCCATCAATTCTGGGTTGGACATGGCCTTGTATGTCAGGCAGAGATCACCTCTGAGTAGGCGGTATGCAACCGAGTACAGCTGGAGTTTCTTCAGTCGAGTTGCATAGGGCATCTGTTTGAGGCCAGTGATCCTCTTGGTGAGGTACTTCTGTGGTCTTTCCAGCTGTTGCAGGTGTCTTGTAAGGTACAGCCCAAATGGGGAGTAGTACTCTATGATGGGTCTGATGAGTGATGTGTAGAGGGGCACAATGACCTCTTCTGATCTGGATGCAAACCCTTTTGTGATTAGGTGGGCCACATAGAAGGATTTTCTAACCACTTTGGCAATGTGATTATCAAAGGATTGATTACTATCTACTTGGGTCCCCAGATCCTTTATTATGTCTTCCGTATTTAGGGGACTACTACCTATGTGGTAGTTTGTGGGTACTTTGTTTTTTTCAAAGGGGATGACTATACACTTTTTGGCATTTAGCTTGAGGCCATGGTTTTGACACCAGGCATCTGTCTCAGTGAGACCCTTTTGGAGGATGTCTGTGTCAGCTGGAGAGTCAATTAATTATAGCCCCTAGTTTGCAGTCATCTGCGAACTTGGTCAGCCAGAGTCCCCCTGTGCTTGCCTGTACCTCTGAGAAGTATATGCTGAACAGGAGGGGTCCTAGGATTGAGCCCTGGGGAATGCCACTTGTAATTGGTTTAAAGTCAGACCTAGCTCCCACAACTCTTACCATGTGGGTTCTGTCCATGAGCCAGTTGGCAATCCATCTCATGATGTAGGGATTTATGTTCAGGGTGGTGAGCTTGTCTAAAATACCAGAATGGGGAATGGTGTTGAAGGCCTTTGCGAGGTCTAGGTAGGCTGTATGGACCACCTTTCTCTCATCTGTAGCCTTGGTAACTGTCTCAAAGAAGTCCACCAGGTTTAGGAGGCATGATCTGCCCGTAACAAAGCCGAACTTGGTAGGGTCCAGTGTTTGGAGGTTCCCAATGCCTCTGTTAATGAGATCCATGATGATGAGCTCCATAGCCTTGCAGACCAAGCTAGTCAGGCTTATAGGGCGATAGTTCCTGGGGTTTGTTGTGCCTCCACCTTTGTGGAGTGGAATAACCATTGCTGTGCACCACTCTATGGGCACGTAGCCTGTGGAGAGGCTGAGTTTGAACAGTGTGTTTAGGTGAGGGGTTAAGTTCATCTTTGAGCCCGTGTAGGATGCAGCCTGGGATACCATCCATTCCCATTGATGCTGTGTTTTTGGCTTTGGAGAGGGCTTTTTTAACCTGGGTGTCTGTGATTTCAGGGGCACTACATTCTTCTGGTATGGTTATGGGCCCTTTTGGGGGTGATGTTTGCATTGAACCTGTCTGCCAGGATGTTGGCGATATCGGTCGGTTCAGTATATTTTGTGTCATTCTGCATTAACTCCGAGCAGATCTGAGAATTGCCACTTAGATTCTTGACATAGCTAAATAATGCCTTGTGGTTATCTTTGGAGTCCTTGGCAAATTTTCTTTTGAAACCAGAGATTTTCATTTGTGATTTGTAGATCAAAAATTTAGACTCCAAATAACAGAAGTCTTAAGGCATATGACTATATCCCTGGGGAACTTCACTTTTTGCTGTCTGCAGAAGCACCTGTCACCCTCAATCTGTGGAATTTGTCCTTCAGCAAGTTTTTGCACTCTATGTAAGTATATAGGAATCAATTTAGAGTGTATTTGGTTGGTTTTTATGCTGACAAGATGCATAGTATCAATTGTCTAGGCAAGGTAAATGTATGCTGTATGGACAGTGTGCAAACTGTCCACTGCTGTGTCAGCCTCTCAAACAATATGCTAATAAATGCATCTTTTATTTAAGGTTTTGGATGCATGATACATGTTTGTTGATTTTTACTTATTAATCATTTGTGGTGTAAATTTTTATTGGTCAAGTCTCTGCTTTTAAAAATTGAGTTGTGGTTTCATTGATCTGATGAAGGCCCTATAAATAGAAGGGGATGATGAAAGTGCTTAGTCTTTTAGTAATGTGTTTTTGTTTTGCTGAATAAAGTGATTTGGGAGTCATTGTGGTGGAATTCCTCTGTTTCTGAGATTTAAAAGTGAATCCGTCAGTACTTGTTGAGTACAATTTATTAAGTGGCTAGGTATATTATCAGTTACCATGGAGGATGTAATTTTTTGTTTTACAAGGTACTTTTATTAAATATTCTTTTGTGATAATTGGGGGTCAGAAACTTTCTGGGATATGGGGGTTGTATAATTGTCTCCAGGGAGATGGTTGCACTGAATTTATTTACTAGTATGTTGGCAATATCCACTGGATCTACCTAGAAGTTTCCATTTTGATGAGGTCTGAGTAATGCTGAGTGTTTTTCCTTACCTTGTGATGTAACTAAAAAAGGATTTGTAGTTGTTTTTATCTTCTGATGTTATTCTGAGTTCAATGAATGCCTTGTTTTCCTGATGGCATTTTCAGTTCTTTTGATAACTTATTTATGTTGTCCTTGACTTGAGGGACTTTAGTTTAGTTTTACTGTATATCTACTACTGATCATTTTGTCTTCTTCAGCATTCTCTCTCTCTCTCTCTTCCTGCAAAGCTGCCTTGTGGGATTCTTAGACAAGAGAAGACAAATCAAAAAACTGAGTGTCACTCACACCTTCAAAGCTTCTTTACATGCATAGTTATCGTCCCCATATGGATGTGTAAATTGGTAGAGCATATCCACCTGTATCTCCTGATGTATTGTGTAACTATTCCACATCTTTTTGGATGTTCTAAGACAACGTGCCCCTAGGCTTGATCTAATAATGGGCTATGAGCTCAGTGGGACTACTCAGTCAACAAATTTCACAAATAAATAACAATGATTTCAGTTTAAAGACCTTTTCTGAAATTCCTTCTAGTCATTCAACAGTTATTTCTGCTCTGTCTGATGGTGTGACATATCTTTAATGGTACATCATTCAGAAGGGTATTCACTTACAAAGTACTAAAGGACAAATTAGATAAAGGCAACTGTGACAGAATACTCACAACTCAGAAATCTTGAAAAGATATTTTTATCTATTTGTTGGCTTTGGTTGCTTTTTGTTATTTTTTATTATTTTTTATACCTGGTGATACATTTGTTCAGGACATTTTGGTCCTTTTCTGTTTCTACAAATATTTTTATCTAGCATGAATAAACTTTCCTTTAAAAGTGCAAGCCGATGTTGAGATTGGAGTGGATTAGGACAAGCATAGCTTGGGACAAAATTAATGCCTGTAGAATGGAAAAATCTTAAAAAATTAAGTTTGTCAATGCACTGCTTGATCTCTTTTGTCTTTTCACATTTTGTTATGATGTCCATAAATTCTGTTATTTTATCATTTTTCTAGTGTGAAATATCATCTTGCCATATGCCGAGAACTCTTTTTTTTTAAACTGAGCAGGTCTAGCATTACATCAGCATTTGCATTACTCTAGTCCTGATGATGTTACATGATGTAGCTGAAAAATTTAGCATATAACTATCTTATGCAATTATGCCTTGATATGATTATTTATTTTTATTCATGCTTTTTCACAATGTTTATCCTGCTAGACTTGCAGTCTATTTTCAGCAGAAACCCTGATGGCTGCATGGGAGAAAGTCTGATTTGGAGACAACAAAGTCAGTGTTAGTTTGGAAGTCTTTCTTGACATTTTCATCAGGGTTAAGTGTTGAGTTGCTGGTATGTTGCTGAATGAGGCTGAGTTTGAAATATGAGTTCATGAGACATTATTTGATGTTACTGGGAAGCTATGTAAGCTGGCTGATTATGATTAGCTTACTTGTTATAGCAATAATCAGCACAGGAGGTGCAGCTATATCTAGTAGACTTCCCTTTCCAGAAGAATGTGAACCTTCTACATTTTTCTCTCTGCTAACACTCATCCAGTGTTTTTATCTTTCTTAGACAGTGGTGTCAACATTCATTCCTAGAAATTATCCATTAATGACTGCAGCTATTTCTGGCTGTGGTGGCTATTGCAGGAAATATGAATATTCCATGCTACTGCAATCAGCATTTATCTATTCTGTTCAGACATGAGAAGGTGAGAATGCTACAGTTTGGAGAACAGTTTTAAGCCCCGTTCCATTTAAACTGATCAGTGATGAACATTAATGTGATTACTCACAGTAGCAGTTTCTAAATCACACCTCTTATTGAATGCCAGCTCCAGAAAGATGCATTATTATTTCTCTGTGTGCATTCACCCTGCCCCTGATGCCATTAATCCATCATCACAGGGCTTGAAGGTTTCTAGGGATAGTGCTACCCCCAAAAGATGTCTTCATGTGAGTTCTTTTAATATGCTGAAGCTCATTTTTATTATTATTTACTTTTTTGTTTGTATATTAGGTTTCTCCGACTGGGTTTAGTTTAAAAACCCTTTTCAGCAGAGGCCCAGGAAGAAAAGCTCCAACATATAACAAATGTAGATGTTGAACATCGAGCATTTAATGATTTTGTCAAATAGATAATCAATTATGTGATTAGTGTTTAGGAATTCAAAGAAATGGATGCGATAGAAAGAACTAGGGAGGGCAGAAAATGTTAATATTGCAGTTCAGAGGTGAGGTTAAAAGCAGGTTCATAGATAATTACACATATGGTTATGATAAAATTTATATTCAGTAAAAGAATAAACAGGAAACACAGCCAAACCAATTAGTAAACAATTACAAGAAAATCCTAGCCAAACTAGAGTTTTCAGTGCGCGATTTTTTAAAACCTCTTGTAAACGAGTATAATGGGATATATGCGAATGACCCCTTGAGGACCTCAGGTGTTTCAGCTATATGGCAATTATGAATACCCATGATTTTTTTCTTTTTAAGTCTGTTAATGAACAAATTTAGGCCACAGTGAAAACTCTAGCTTGGCTAGGATTTTCTTTTTTTTTTTTACTAATTGGTTTGGCTGTGCGTACTGTTTACTCTTTTATTTAGTTGTCAGATGAGTTATTGATTCTTCCTGTGGGAAGTTCTGTTTCTCAAAGATTATTTGCAGAATGTGCAAGTGTTTTCAGTGGGAGAAGAGAAAACACTTTGAGTTGTTACAAATGGAGTTTCAAGAAACTTTACCCATTCCGCTTGTTCTATCAGCTATGGAGGATGTATGTGCTACTGTCTGCAGTTTTCCTGATAGTCAGCCAGCTGCCCCAAAAAAGGTAGGATGTATAAAGCTCCTCAGTGTATTATGTTGTTGTACATTCTTCCCAAACCTAACTGGCAGCTATAAGTTTAGTTAATCCTACTGCTGCTAAACATTTAATTAATTCCAATCCTTCTTTCCTCTCTTTTTTGACTCCATCACACAGGAATTTGTTCCTACACTGTCAGCTAGACACCTCAATTCAATGGGCTTTTTCCATATGAAAAAAACAGATCTTTATCTAGATCTATTTCTAAGGTTTTCTACTCAGACTTTGCTCACTGCATGGGAATACCTCAGGTTTTTGGGTCTCCATGTGAAAACGCTACAATGGTATCTGAAGTCTTTTTAGTCCCGGTACCAACATCCTTTGTCTCTTCAAATCTCAGTGCTGGGGTCTGTCAGAAGAGAAATAATTTGGTGGAAAGAGCAAATATCCTTAAATCTGGGATTCTCCTTCCCCTCCTTGTTCGAAACCAGTCAGTCACTACAGGTAGCTTGGACTTTGCTTTGGGAGCAGTTTCAGGAGGGAAAAAACTGTAAGGTGTGTGGGATACCAAGGTTGGATAAAAACACATAAATATAAGAGATGCTTGCTTGCCCTGATCAAGGCACTAAACTCTCTGAAGCATCTATAGTCCCTAGGACTTCTTCAAATTAAGGCAATATGTGAAGATATGTGAAGGCTGCCAGCCTATCTAGATAGAATTTTGTAGATAATTCTGGCATTTGTAAATATTAATATAAGCCACAGGCTTGTTCTCTTAAATGGAAGAAAACTGTGTTAAATGCTGAACGTCAAAAATGTAGCAACAATGCACGCTGCTGAAAGAAAGCTGATAAGTCAAGCCTTGTATGACTGTTTGATCTCAAACTCAGAGCCATAGTGTCTGAACCAGCAGATTCTTTCTATTGTTTTGAGACCAGAGTTAATTGCTAGATTTTACATATATAATGTCTTTAATTACTGTGGTTTCCTGACCAGGTGCAAGATCAAAGCTATGTTAAACTCTTGAGTTTCTGTTAGCCTGGGAAACCAGAGAAGAATGATGTAATCTAAAATGAGTCAGCAGTGATGTATTATCAATTTAAAAGACTGTCTCAGACAGACAGAGAGAGAGAGAGAGAATTTTGGATTTTGTCTAAAGCTGACAACAACTCATCAGTACTATGTTTTGCTCTATATGTAAATTTATTTAGAACTGTGATTGCTTTTAGATATAGATAGAAAATAGTAAGTTTAGTCAAGCTGTTTTCTGTATTGATGTCAGAACTATTCTACTGTATTATTTTAATCAGTTTCCTGTGATCTCTGAACTCTTGATTAGCACTGTATAGTAAGAAGTATTGTCTTGTGTTTTTATTATTTATTATTAAATATTTTAAACCTTTCAACCGTGACTGTTTTGTGCAGAGATAATTTAAGGTCTAGTGTACATTGCATGTATATAGTGATACTGTCCAAGCCACTCCAATAGCTTTAGTCCTGGCTCACACTTACTATTTGGATAATAATATTGCACAGTAATAATTGGACACCCTTTGGTAAGGGCCTTTTCAGTAGCTGATATTAGTGGTTGGTGGCAGCTGGTACTACCTTATACACTGGCAGGACGGGGCATAGCTGGAGAACCTGTGCCAGCTTTCCCGAGGAGTGTCTGTATGATTGTATATAATTCTTATCTCAAAGTGTGTGTGTGTGTCAGCTACTTGGGCAGGGATATGAAGCACTGGTTGGAAAGAGAGGGTGCTGGAGGTTTTAGCTTGACCACTAGGCTGAGAATTGGTCCCTATAGCTGTGCCAGTGGGGAGTCTTATTAGGGATCTGGAGGGAAAGGGAGAAACCAGCCCCAGACTGACTGCGACCTCTGTGTGCTCTTAAGGGAAATTATACTTTGCTGTGTGTGTGTGTATTTTTATCCTTCCCAATGTGGACACCCCTCACTGGTGTTAGTGGTGAGGAGTGAGGCTCCTTGATTGTTGTGCCAGTGCACGGATGTCACACAATACCACCGTCATGTGGTACAGCAACAGGCAAGAGGGAACCAGATCATATCCCCTTTGCACACTAGCCATATTATCTTGGGATATAGCTTCATAGCACAGTCTCACTCTACAGGCATCCTACCTTCCATCAGAATGTGTGTCAAACAAACTGAGCAGGACAAGAACAGACCTTTACAAATGGAAACTAGATCAAGGGTCTTCTAAGTTTTGACCCACCTGTGGGGAGTTCTTCATGTAGTCCTCTTGCCTCTTCCCTAAATAATCACCTGGCAGGAGTCTGCTCCAGGCCTGATAAGACAGATGACTTTTCTATTCCTTGGACAGAAATGCTCCTGTACGCTTTTCTACCCTTTCCACTGATATCCAGGGTACTTCTGAAGATTCAGAAGGAATTTCCCAAGATCATTGTGGTGACTCCCTTCTGGTCCAGGCAATTGTGGTTTGCCTTTCTTTTGGAAATGGCCAGGGACAATTGCCATAAACTTCCTCACATCCGGGATCTACTCACACAAGGACAGGGATGTTCAATACACTGTGACATCAATCATATTCAGTTGACTGCCTGGATAATATAGTCTTAATTCCCTTTAGGCACCTGTTTACAGAGGATGTGCAGCAGGACTAATGGAGGCAAGAAAACATGCTACTAGAAAATCATATATTAGCAAATGGAAAAGGGTTTCTAGTTGGTGTCAACAACATAACCAGCACTAATTCATAGCTACTTGTTCTCTAGTTTTACAATATTTGTGTGGGTTTCTATCCTATGATGTTTCTTACTGTTCTATCAAGGCTCATTTATCAGCTATTTCAACATTTATTTATTTATTTTACATTTGTTAACCGGGGGTGTCTGACTGAGCCGAAAAGGCCCTTTTTCAGCAGAGGCCCGGGGAGAAAAGCTCCACAAAGAAAAATTACAGACACATTTAGTTATTTAGACATAATCAGTATACACACAAATTACAAGAGACATGTTTTTACAGTGGTATGCACAAACAAACAGTTACAGTGGAGAACAATCAAAAAAGATATTAATTTTAAAAATAAAGGTAAGTAATAGATTTGTGGTGTACAGCTGAACTTTGGAATGTAGGTAGAATACATACATAGTACACAGGTACAGTACATACATTGTAGATTAGCCAGTGTTTGTGAGTAAGATTGAAAAACTATTATAAATTGCTCTAGATTTAGTATGCATATGTTATCCGCTTTCACAAGCCTGGGGAGCAATCATGGCACTGCCAACTTTGCTTGAGATGTTGCCTGATGAGGTCTTTAAAGGAGGCTTTGGATGATGTGTTTTGAATGCTAGTAGGGACAGAGTTCCATTTTTAGCCACCGAACTACTATATAGTGCATCTCCAAAGCTATTGCAGCTGTTGGTGACTTCTAGTAGTAGTTTGCTTGATGATCTAAGAGGCCTTTTGGCTGAGTGATGTTGTACTAGGTTTTTGAGGGCAGGACACTTATTGGGGAGGTAATAGATAGAATGAGAGAGGCAGAGCTGATTGTAGGTTAGGAGGTTGGGCAGTTCAAGCCAGTGGAGCTGTCTCAAAGCAGTACAGTGATGAGTTCTATATGAAATTTGCAGCAAAATGGGCAATTCTGTTATAGCAAGCTTCCATTTTGCTTAGTTCAGTTTTGTTGAGATTAGTCAGAATGGGAGATGCATAGAGTAGGGTGGATAGAAGTTGGGAGCGAGCAATGGCTGATCTTGTGTTGTTGGTAAGAAATGGTTTGATACGGTAGAGTGACCCCAGTTTGGCATGTACTTTTTTAATAGTTAAGTTCAGATGACTATCAAATTTTAGGTGGGAGTCTATGGTTATTCCCAATAGCTTAGCCTGTGCCACTGGAGCAATTGAAGTAGCATTTGTGGAGTAGATAGTGAATTGACTGTTAGTGTTTTGTTAGAACTGGTTATAATCATAAGCTGAGTTTTCTTTGGATTGAGGATAAGTTGGGCTTTGGTAAGGTAGTTTTCAACGTCAGAGAATGCTAGTTGAGTTGTTTGCAGGAGGGTGGGAATGTTTTGTGCAGCACAGATTAAGGTAGTGTCATCTGCATACTGAATTATAGATGCATGCTGTGTGGAGGTGTGGAGGTCATTTGTGAAGACTGTGAATAGTAGTGGTCCTAAGATAGAACCCTGTGGGACTCCTATAGTTATGGGCAGCTGAGGAGAGAGAATTTTCCCATTTTACAGCTTGGTACCTGTCAGTTAAGTAGCTTTGGAACCAGGTAAGAGTGGAATTAGATAGATGATATTGGTTTAGTTTGTTTAGCAGGATTTGGTGTGAGACTGTGTCAAATGCTTTGGGCATATCCAAAAAAAAAGAGTTGACACTTGCAGACCTTCATTTTTGAGACGGTTTACTGTGTCTGTGAAGCAGAGGAGAGCTGTAGTGGTACTATGGGCAGGTCTGAAACCATGCTGAGTAGGTGACAGGATGTTGCAGTCTAGGAGATAGTTTAGCATCTGGGTATGGATGCATTTTTCTAGGATTTTGGCCAGGGGGGAGAGTAAAGCAATGGGTCTGTAGTTATTAAGTTCAGTGGAGGTCCCGCCTTTATGTATGGGTGTAACATAGGATATTTTCCAGAGTTGGGCACATAGTTTTCAACAATTGATCTGTTTATGAGAGTGGAGACTGGGACAGCAATAGCATCTGCTGTACGTTTCAAGAAATAGCTGGGGAGTAGGTCGGCTGCTGTTGTTGAGGTTTTTAGTTTGGAGAGCATGCTTTTGATTGAAGTGGTGGAAACTGTTTTGAGGGTAAAGCTTGTATTAGTGTTATTTGTGTTGGGGGGATAGTGAGGAAGGAACTGTCCTGTGATACTAAGGACAGAATTGAGTTCACAAAGTGGGAGTTGAATTGTGTTTCGATGGGAACTTTAGTGTCAGGGTGGTTGGTTTGGGGGTAGCCTTTTGGGTGGATTTTAGTAGCTGGTTTACATTTTGCCAAAATGTTTGCGGGTTGTGTTGGTATTTAGTTTGTAATGTTGTATAGTAGGATTTTTGTCCAGCCTAATGCATTTTTTGCACGGTTGCAGTTCTTGGTATTTAGTCTTTGTGTTTCTTTGTTTTTTTGATAGTAACACCAGGCAGTGTCTCTGGACTTGAGGATTTGTTTGGTTTCTTTACTGAGCCAGGTGTTTGTAGAGGTTCTAACCTTGATTTTGTAATGGAGCGACAGTGTCTAGGTGTTGTAGAAATGTTTTGTTGAAATATGCTACAGCCTGGTCAAGTGGGAGGGTTTTAGGGGGTCCAGTCACAGTTACACAGTAAAGTGTTGAGGACCTCAGGAGAGAATCTTTTTGTGTTTCTAGTGGATATATAGTTAGTGGTTTTGCATATGCTTGTTCTACTACGTATAAAGTATATTATGTTGTGGTCACTTAAGGTGTCTGGGAGACTGCCTGTGTGAGGGTACAATGTGGGGTTGCTAGTTAGGATCCAGTCAAGGATGGATTCCCTTTTAGATTTTTTATCACACCTAGTTGGAATTTGGACTAGCTGCTGGTAGCCATGGAGCTACATACATGTATGTCCAAGGATCCTCCTCTTTCAATACATTTTCATGTAAAAAGGGGGTTTTGTAAAAGAGGCATCCAAGAAAAATGGTGGTCCTTCATTGGGGTCTTAATTTTGTATTAGAGAAGCTAACACTTTGTCCATCTGAACCAGCTAACCTGGCTGACTTGAAGTTCTTAACACAGAAAACAGTTTTACTGATTGCATCGACCTTTTCAAATAGGATATCTGAGTTGCAAGCTGTTATGGTGAATTAGCCTTATCTTATTTTCCACAGAGACAGGGTTTCTTTGAGAACTGATTCTTATTTTGTATCTAAAGTGACAATGGAGTTTACTTTAAGTCAAACTATCCATCTCCTCTTTTTCTTTCCTGAACCTACAAATGAGGGAGAAAGGAGACGTCATACCTTGGATTCCACAGACAACTCAGGTACTATCTTGACAGAACTAAAGCTTTCAGATTTTTGGATCAATTGTTTATTTCTTGTGAAGGTAAGAAGAAGGGAAAAACTATGTCCAAATAGACTATTTCCAAATGGTTGTCTAAGGCTTTTGTTATACTGACCACAATAAAACTATTCCAGGCAGGGTCAATGCCACCTCCACCAGGACCCTGGCTTCATCTATGGCTTTTTGGAAAAGACTGGATTCTAGAAGTATTCTAGAAGATGAAACTTAGTCCTCTGTACCTACTTTTACAAAGCACTATAAGTTAGATTCCTTCTCTAGGTCTGCATCAGGCTTTGCTAAAACCATTTTCTAGTGCTATGAGTCAGGTAGTGTTTAACACTATAAGCATATCCCTGACTAATGGATTGAAATTGGAAATTCACCCCCATATATCTAATAGACAGAGGCAGACAATAATGCCCAAACTAGCATACCCCATCTTTCATAACCTCTAGAAACTTCCTAACTAACATATCCCCTCCTAATAAATGTCCATGATACATAGGGACACAATTGGGTTGGATTGCATGGATAGGCTTATAAAGGACATGGTGGTCATTAGACTAGTATATACTTATGAACTTATGAACCTATTGGGTGCTGATGTTTTGTTGTTTTTTTAAGCTACATGTATTATATGGTAGCATAGCTATCATTTCTTTTCAAAGTAACAAATACAGCAAATATTTGAAAACATAGTGTTTTATGGCTTAAATATTCCTGTATAAAAACTATGTTTTTATTTGTATATCTGTGGTATGACATGACATTAAAGGTATTATAAATAAAATTCAAGATGCAGCTGCTCTGTACCATCTAAGTTTAGGAGCACAAGCTAAAAATGTGTTATAGGTAAATAGTCTAGTCACAGGGAAGAGGGCACCAGATAGCCCAAGCAAAATGGCTGCTTAGGCTCAGATCTCTAGACAAAGGGTCAATAAAAAAGTAATTAATCAACCAATACAGGTTTAGAAAAAATAAAGAAAAAAATAAAAATCAAACGATGGCCATACCTCTCAACTATCCAGATTTTTGCCTCACATTTTCAGTTTGTTCCTCATAAAATTTATGGTTTCTGGCAAATCACTTGGATTATCTGAGAACTGAAGTCACCACATAATGACTTACATTTGAGTTTCAGACTTCAAATATTTCAGAAAATGTATGTTAACACAAACCCTGTTAATCTAACAACTTTCTAAGTTTATAAGAGCAATATTTAAAATATGTCCCTATTTTTGGGCCTTTGTCCCCCCATTTTGTCAGTATTTGTCCAGGTTTCTTGCACTAAAATGTTGGAAGGTATGATTATAGGGACAAGGAGAAATGGGAGCAATCAGTGGCAGAGTGAAAAGCAGCTCCACAGGAAGAACAATTTAATAATCTGTTCCAAAAGCTGACGGTAGTCACTAACCTGATGATGGAGGCCTAATGATGGAAATGATCATGAGAAGCAAATACAGTGAAAGGAATAATCTAGGACTTGGAAGAGGACAGAACATCACTGAAATCAGAGGTGGAGAAACACAGGAACAGGCTTACAGAACTAAAAAATAACTGCAATGGCAAACAGGAAAATTGGATGACCTAGAAAACAGATTTTGATGGAACAACATACGGATAATATGAGTACTGAAGTGAATCATGGATACAGAACTGAAAAGAATGTTGCTAGAATTAGAAACAAGATTTATTTTACTTACCCAAGTTACAAGTACTATTAACAGAAAGAATCCACAGGGTGGATAGAATAGGAGGTGAAAGAAAAGGACTGCTGAAACACATATCATGCCTGTCACAACTGTAAACTTACACATATATTATCATGTCTGCATAGCTGTTAACTTATAAACACATATTATCATGTCTGCACAGCTGTAAATGTAACATATATATTAGCAGGACTGTACAGCTGTAAACATACACGCATATCATGCCTGCATAGCTGTAAATTTATAAAGACATATTATCATGCCCGCACAGCAGTAAACGTGCACACATATTATCAGGCCTGCACAGCTGTAAACATACACACATATTATCATGCTTGCATAGCTGTAAAACTATAGACACATTATCATGCCTGCACAGCTGTAAACATACACACATATTATCATGCCTGCACAGCTGTAAACATACACACATATTATCATGCTTGTATAGCTGTAAACCTATAGACACATATTATCATGCCTGCACAGCTGTACACTTACACACATATTATCATGCCTGCACAGCAGTAAACTTACACACATATTATCATGTTTGCATAGCTGTAAACCTATAGACACATATTATCATGCCTGCACTATTATCATGCCTGCACAGCAGTAAACTTACACACATATTATCATGCCTGCAGAGCTATAAATATAAATAAGAAAAGACACGCCAGAACATTTAAAGTGATGCCCTTTAACTGTGTGTGTTGTAAAACAGGTGGAGGATTACTCTGATTCACTACATAACATAAGAAAGAGATGGCTGACTTTCTGGGACCACCAAAAGCCCAGACAATTCCTTCACTGGATTAACCGCCCTGCTATCTTAACTGTAGTATGAAAAGGACACTGACACAGGTTACAGTCAGAGAGAGGGGCACAAGATTTTGTTATAGAGATTGTACACAGGGAGGCTGGAACTGCAGACACAAAGTAGTAAATTCAAATATGTCACCAGAAATGGACTGCAAGAAAAACTTGTGAAGGGCTGGAGATGAGGTAGAATTACAGGTGCCACAGCAAGCAACTGATACACCTGTGGGAAAAGAATTCAAGAAGAAGCAAACAAAGGCACAGAGTGTGATGTTGATAAGGTAAGTGAGATGAACAAGATACTGGGTATAACGGACTAGAGAAATGTAGGAAAGAACATGGAAAACAGAAGAAATATGAGGGGAGGACACACACAAGATACCATAAGAACAAGAAGCTGGTCAGAGCAGAAATCCAGCAGAGGAAGACAGCCCAAGACTGACTGTGGCAGAAGCAGAGATACAGATATGAGAAGGAGAAGAAGAAGAGGAATATACAGTCAAAAAGAAAACACTGCAGTGAAGTCGCCAGGATTCATACACCATTGCTGGAACATAGAAGGTATAAGCAGGCTGGACTGGTCAAAAGAAAAGGGAGGAAAAGTGAAATGGAAATGTGGCAGGAAAATTGGACAGAGGAGGAATCCTAGAGGAAGGAACCCATCTAGAACTTGGAAAAATGAGTCCAAGAGAAAAAAATGATAGGATGTACTCAGATTCTAGCATATGCAGACATGGGGTCATGATGCATGTCAGAAAAAATGAGACACTAAAGTCTTGGAAGTGGCAGGAGAAAAGGGGATAAATATGAGTAAAAAGTATTAATAGGATCTATGAACAATAGGAAAAATATTGTAAGGTAAGTCATATTTTATGCACTGTGTTACTCCAGCAGTAACAGAAAGGTACTGGGTAAAAGGGGGGAGGGGTCAAATAGGCAAACTGCTGTTTTATGGTCTCCCTTATAATACACCATATATTATAATATTTGTATTTCACATAAACATAAGTTTTTTCTTTGAAGCAGTGGACAAAATTGTTGTGGAACATCAACAAAAAATGGGAACAGCAGAGAAAGAAAGAAATATGGAAACACTACTTTTAGGTCTGACTGAACTGACTCCAAATTCAGCTCCAGACAAGTGACAAGTGGAGTACCTCAGGGTTCAGTCCTGGGACTGCTCTTGTTTAGCATCTACATCTCTGAAGTACAGGCCAACACTAAGGGACTCTGGCTAACAAAGTACACAATGAGGAACCTTGTTTGCAGACAGAAACGCCCAGTCAAAAAAGTTTAACGCTTTTATTTTGAACAAACCAAAAGAGCGTTTTCGCCACAGACCACTGCAGCTTCTTCAGAGAAACAAGTTAGACAAAAAACACTCACTTTAAAAATACTACATCAGGAAATGACATATTCCTGTTTCCTGTTACCAAACAGTTGTATTTAAAAACACATACAAAGTGCTAAAAAGTTAAAGGCATCCCACATTTAGAATCATTTTTAAAAATAGCACACAACAATAAGAAATGGATTCAATTATATGAAAAAAGATCTCAGTGACTTAACAATAATATAGATGACAAAAAACAGATGTCATTACTGTTTACAATAAACTACTATACAAAATATGTAAGTAGATCTATCGAAAAATATACTCTGATATTCACTTAAAACATTAAAAACAAATTTGCCTTATATGAGGAGTGTATAAGGGATAAATACTGCTCATATTTGCTCTCAGGGCTTAGTTTATTAAACATTCTGTTTTGTAGCTGTAACCATGCAGGACTAAGGAAAAAAGAAAGAAGGGGAGAAAAGAATCCTTTGCCTCAAGTACGCGGAAAACACGCGGCGCGACCTAAAAGATTCCAAAGACGTGAGAATCCATTGATGTCTTCCTACTAAGACCACTAAGACTAGGTTATAAACCTGACTGTTAGGTTAAGCAAGCCCTGAATAGTAGACGGTCAAGTCAACTAGCTAGACCCAATGTGTTAGTGCAAGGTGCTGAAAACACACAAGACTGCCAAGTCATCCAATATGTGTTGCCTGATATACGGGTCAAACCTAAAGTCAGAGAAAACTATATAATAACAGTAGGTTTTACCTAAAATAACTTTTTAATTTAAGAACTGGGGCAATGTTGCAGTTAGTGTTAAGGCCAGGAAGACAAAAAGCGTCCAAGCGCAACTGCCAATCCAGCTCACAATTTTCTAGTATTAAAGATACAGGGCCTCTGATTTTTAAGGAATTACATGGTCTATAGCCATAAAGCTAAAACTATGTCCTGGGAACAATGCAATAATATGTTTGGCCCAGTGCTGCTTGTCATCTTTACACATGTCCTAATTGCATACAAGTGCTCATACATCCTATCTCGCAGTCTCCTGTCGGTTTTTCCGATGTAGAACCCAGAGCAGCAGTTGCACATAGCAATGTATATAACTGATTTGTTCTCACAATTAAGTGCATGCTTGATGACAAACTTCCTGTCCCTAACAAGGAATGTCTCTCTGTTCGGACATTGTTACAGAAGTTACAGAATCCACATCTGGACATTCCTTTCCTTTTATAAAAACTATGCTGTTGGATATCCCTTTGTAATAGTTCCTTCAAATTTTTAGATCGCTTAAAAATAAATCTGGGTTCGCCTCCCACAATTTTCCTGCTAGTGATGGGTTTGAGGATATCAACCTCCAATTCTACTTTGATGATGTCCAGAATTGCTTCTGAATTAGTACTAAAATAGTGATGAAGCTCAAAGATAAATCTGTGTTTTTGATTCTTCTGCGGTCAACGTTGCTACCTATTAGACCACTTATAGGCACCTCATCTCATTGAAACTACTAACTACACTGGAGGAGACCTTTTGTTTTAGTCAATAAAGGGGTGTAGAAGCCTCTAGTTCTTTTAAGAGTAATGCTTCTCTCAATAAGTTCACAAACCATTTTCCTCAGGATAGCTAATGTTAGTGAACATTTCTTCAGAATGAACATTCCTTAACAAAATCCACAAAGGGTGCTGCACATTCTTCCTGCCTTCACCAGCTGTCCCTTCCGTACTATAGATCTTTTCTGTTTGCTGAGGGTGAAAGCTGGTGAAGTGCAGGAAAGAATTGCAGTATGTGGCTTTCCTAAAGACGGTGGACCTGAAGCACTGATGACAAATATCCTTCGTAAGTTTGACATCTAAGTAATCCAACTCGGTGGTAGAAAATTTAAAAGTGAACTTCAGAAACCCAGTGGAATTACTGATATTATCCACCAAGTTTTTCGCTTCCAATTCTGACCCCCTGAACAGGAGGAACATGTCGTCAAGGTAGCGGGTGTAGAAGGTAACAGGGGCCATAATACCAGGGAGATCAGCCAAGATGTTTGCTTCCCCAGTACCCCATTACATAGTTTGCCATTAATTTGCTCCACATGGGGAGCCCATCGCCACCCCCTGTTTCTATAAATAGAAGTCATCAACAACAGGAAGTAGTTAGCTGGTTAGTACTATTTCAAGTAATTCCATAACCAGTTCGAGCCTCCAATCTGGGCGCCCCAAAATTTTGTAACATTGACCCTGTCCATTCAACCGCCTTCTGCGCGCGGTATGCACGATAAAGGTCAATGACATCAATAGTTAACCGTTGTCATCTTCATTGAATGGCAGTTTGTTTATGTTGTCCAAAATGTCCATGAGTCCTTACACACACTTGAATGTACTTAACGATTTGTCCAAGATGTGTGTGATTAGTTTGGAACATGGGTAAAATAATAGAGGATCTACTGTCAATTAAAGCTCTCATAGGGGTCAGTAACACTTTTATGGATTTTTAGGGATCCCAAACATAACGGGATCTTAGGAAGACATGATGTCAATATAATTATATGTCTTGATATCAATTTTCCCCGTTAAGAAAAGGCTGTCCCTAAAATATCCCCTGATCCTTTGTGTGGTACCGTTAACTTCATTTCTTGAAGCTTTTGTGTAGGCATCACTATCAAGGAGGGAAGTCATTTTCTCATTATAGGTGACATTATGAAAATCACCAAGCCTCCTCCCTTGTCCTGGTTTTAACACCACGTGATAGGTAACTGACTAAGTTCATCCAGTAATAGCGTTGTTCTTTAGAAATATTGGGAGTTGTAGTCCTATTATATTCATTATATTTGTTACCCAAAAATCTAAAATCAAATTCACACATGTTCTCAAACACCTTCCAACGTGAGAATGTAAAGGAGGATTAAAACATTGGACAGTTTTTGGAAGTCCTACATTGGGGATGGCGTTACTTCACCATGATTCACAGCCTCTGTTTCATGGATTGAACAGTAACTTAAGATTCATTTTTTCTTACAAAACACTCTTAGTTCAATAATTTTTAGCAACATTCCCATAGGAAGTTGAACAAAAGTGTTTCAAAAGCTAACAATTATCAATTGTTGGTCCAAATGATACAGAAAAATTGTAATGGTAAAGCCCATTCTTGTTAGTGAGAATGACAGGGGGCCCACCATAAGAAGGTGAGCTAGAGACATCAGCGTCAACTATACTAGAACCATTCGCCACCAAGAAGTTAGTATGGGGTCAAGCAGGGGCAAGTTTGTTACTGCTCTGTTCCTGTAAGACTTTTGCTGCGCTGCCCTAAAAAAAATTTTTGTTGTTACTATTCTTTACTATATGTTGTGCCCCTATTGTCATTGTAACTCTTGTCACTTCTCTCGTGGCTTCCTTATCTTTAAAAGTAAAGCCCTTAATTCTGTTACTCCTTCTAGGTGTTGGGTGGCAAGGAATATCTCAGAGTCTTCTTCATCAAGGTCTTCACCCCGCTCATCCTCACCTAGTGTTTGGACAGATATTCATTATTACTACTATACGAATACGTCTGGTCCCTTTAAGGTTGGGGTAAGCACATTTTTACCATGTTTCTCTGTCCTCACCAATTTCTTACTCTTGTTTCCCTTAGTTTAAGTAGCAGAGCATCAATACTGGACAAGATCCGTCTGTAATCGAACTGGTATCTATTAAAATTCAAATGTTAATTTCTCATTGTCTAAACTATTAATTTCTTTAATACAACATCAATATTTGCAACTATATAGTGCTTGCATTAACAATATTCATTAACTCATGTTCATGTTTTTTGAAAAGAGCCCAGGTCAATCAGTCAAGAAGTCATGGTCTGAAATTAAACCAGAAGTATGAAATTATTCCGCGTTTTGGTACAATATTTTCATTAATGCATTGTTTTAGCGGCAGAGACTCAAGCTGCAGTTTTTTAATTTTAATAATTTAGGAGTCAAAAAATCTAAGCTTTTCTTGATAAGCATAATATCAATATTTGCGATAGTACCTGTATTTATTCTCGTTCGTGAACAGTGTTAGTAGTCCACAGCCAGCCACCGAGGTCTGAATTTGGCTATTAGACCCTGCAGGCTGTCATTACTACCGCAACTGCTCCATTCCGAGCAGTTGTTTGGACGGTGGTACGCTCGTTAGAGGCCACTGCAGCATACTTAACCAGTCCGGGTCCTATTGTTGCCAGGCCACTCGGACTTAAAACCCCCCCCCCCCCCCCCCCCCCCCCCCCCACCCCCCCCCCCCCCCCCCCCCCCCCCACCCCCCCCCCCCCCCCCCCTCCCCCCCCCCCCCCCCCCCCCCCCCCCCCCCCCACCCACCCCCCCCCCCCCCCCCCCCCCCCCCCCCCCCCCCCCCCCCCCCCCCCCCCCCCCCCCCCCCCCCCCCCCCCCCCCCCCCCCCCCCCCCCCCCCCCCCCCCCCCCCCCCCCCCCCCCCCCCCCCCCCCCCCCCCCCCCCCCCCCCCCCCCCCCCCCCCCCCCCCCCCCCCCCCCCCCCCCCCCCCCCCCCCCCCCCCCCCCCCCCCCCCCCCCCCCCCCCCCCCCCCCCCCCTTTTTTTTTTTTTTTTTTTTTTTTTTTTTTTTTTTTTTTTTTTTTTTTTTTTTTTTTTTTTTTTTTTTTTTTTTTTTTTTTTTTTTTTTTTTTTTTTTTTTTTTTTTTTTTTTTTTTTTTTTTTTTTTTTTTTTTTTTTTTTTTTTTTTTTTTTTTTTTTTTTTTTTTTTTTTTTTTTTTTTTTTTTTTTTTTTTTTTTTTTTATTCTTTTTTTTTTTTTTTTTTTTTTTTTTTTTTTTTTTCTTTTTTTTTTCTTTTTTTTTTTTCCCCCTTAATTTTTTTTACATTTTTTTTTTTTTTTTTTTCTGCTTTTTTTTTTTTTTTTTTTTTTTTTTTTTTTTTTTTTTTTTTTTTTTTTTTTTTTTTTTTTTTTTTTTTTTTTTTTTTTTTTTTTTTTTTTTTTTTTTTTTTTTTTTTTTTTTTTTTTTTTTTTTTTTTTTTTTTTTTTTTTTTTTTTTTTTTTTTTTTTTTTTTTTTTTTTTTTTTTTTTTTTTTTTTTTTTTTTTTTTTTTTTTTTTTTAATTTATAGTCTGAATAGGAAAAATATTGTAAGGTAAGTCATATTTATGCACTGTGTTACTCCAGCAGTAACAGAAAGGTACTGGGTAAAAGGGGGGAGGGGTCAAATAGGCAAACTGCTGTTTTATGGTCTCCCTTATAATACACCATATATTATAATATTTGTATTTCACATAAACATAAGTTTTTTCTTTGAAGCAGTGGACAAAATTGTTGTGGAACATCAACAAAAAATGGGAACAGCAGAGAAAGAAAGAAATATGGAAACACTACTTTTAGGTCTGACTGAACTGACTCAAAATTCAGCTCCAGACAAGTGACAAGTGGAGTACCTCAGGGTTCAGTCCTGGGACTGCTCTTGTTTAGCATCTACATCTCTGAAGTACAGGCCAACACTAAGGGACTCTGGCTAACAAAGTACACAGATGACTGCAAACTGGGAGCCATTATTGAATCCCCAAATGATGTAGATATTCTACAAAAGGGCCTTACAGAAAAAAATGTTTGGTGCCAGAGTCATGGGCTCAAGCTTAATGCCAAGAAATGTATAGTTATCCCCTTTGGGAAAAAACATGTACCCAAGAATTACCACATAGGTGGCAGTACACTAAACACTGAAAGTGTGATGACAGACTTAGGGACACAGGTGGACAATGGTCTCAACTTCGATAACCACATCACCACAACAGTCAGGAAATCCTTCTATGTGGCACACCTCATCACTAAGGGCTTTTCATCCAGAAAAAAGGAGGTCATTGTCCCACTGTACTCATCCCTCATTAGACCCATTATAGAGTACAACGCCCCATTTGGTATGTACCTCACAAGACATCTGCAACAGCTGGAAAGGCCGCAGAAATACCTCACTAAAAGAATCACAGGCCTAAAGCAGATGCCCTACGCTGACTGTTTAATAAAACTCCAGCTATACTCTGTGGCATATTGTCTACTCAGAGGCGATCTCTGCTTAACATACAAGGCCATGTCAAACCTTGAGCTGTTGGACATGCTCCACTTAAAGAAATCCCAATCCCTCAGAGCCACACGCTTCAGGGATCTAAACCTTGTCATCACAATGAACAAAACATGTTGGAGGGATAGGTTCCTGACCCAGAGACTCCCCATATGCTGGAATAGACTGCCCATGTCAAGCAGAGCGCCTCCTTGGCCCTCTTCAAAAGGAACATTGACGATTGGATGGGAGATAGGAAATTCACCCTGGGGATCATGTTAGTCGCCCTGCTAGACAAGGGTCCAGGGAAGTAAATATTGTAGGAAGAAATATCCAGGGAATTGTTATGGCTATGCTTGTATAGGCCATAGGGCCGATAGCCTAGTACCAACCTATGAACCTAAATGCATTAGTACAGAGTGAAATGGGATGCATGAGACTGTCACAAAAATAAGATCAGATGCAGAGGAAGTAAGGAGTTACTATAGCAAAGGGAAGAGACAAACAGGCATCAACAAAAGATAGGAAGGAATCAGGGGAAGGGAAGCAAGAAAAATAGGGTGCAAACAGAACTGGGAAAAAAAGGACATGGTAAATGAGCCAAGCTCAGAGGCACTCAAATTGTAGACTGGAGACTGTCAAATCCAATTCTAATGGTAGGGGAGAGCTACGCAACTAAAGGTGAATGCCAAAAGATAAAAGTTCCCACTTAGCACAGAAACCTAGAAGAGGAGAGTTGTTCAAAGGTAGCAATGGTTGAGGAAGGAGAGTGGTTCAAAACAAAGAGAACAGAAGGGAATGAACACTGACAGAGTGGTAATCTGGAACATGGTTGTAGTGGGGGATCACACCCAATAAATTACACAGCAGAATGAGATGGGTTAAAAGGGATGTGGTACTGCTCCAGTAAACCAAATTAAAAGTAAAATAGAGAGAGGGAAGATCATGAGTCTACAGTACAGCAAAGGGGAAACAGACAATAAATCTGGGGATGGTAAGAGGGGAGTGACCACCTTTTTCAGAAAGGGATTACATGTAGTGACTGAAAGGGTGCAGAAGGATGAGGTGGAAGTGGGATCATTTGGCCAGGAAGAATAAATGAAAGGCAATTGACAATGGGGAACTGGCATGCCTCACATATGGATATAGAGGACTTTTATGGCAGATTCTTTCAATAAAGGAATCAGAGAAAAGGGGATGGAAAGGAAATCGTTGGAAGGGACTTCAATGATGCACTAGATCCCAAGAAAGACAGGCTCTTTGGCAAAATAAAGTATAGTACAATGCTGAAAATAGACTTAGAAACAAACATGAAAGAAAGAGAGTGGATGGTTTATGAAGGAAAAAATTCATTGAAAAGGGGGAAAATGCATTAACCACAAAGTGCTTGGTTCAAGCCATTAGATTAAACAGGATACTCGGAGAAAGAAAAAAACTCTAAAATGATGGAAGAGATAGAAATACAGAATATATATATATATATATATATATATGTGTGTGTGTGTGTGTGTGTGTGTGTGTGTGTGTGTGTGTGTGTGTGTGTGTGTGTGTGTGTGTGTGTGTATCTATATGTGTGTGTGTGTGTGTGTGTGTGTGTCTATGTGTGTGTGTGTATATATATATATATATATATATATATATATATATATATATACAAAAATATATATATATATATATATATATATATATATATATATATATATAAATATACATATATATATATATATATATATATATATATATGTGTGTGTGTGTAGACAGATATACACACACACACATATATATATATATATATATATATATATATATATATATATATATATGGGTCCCCTTCAGTCGATCGAATGTTTACAAGTTCGAACCACATATGACCGAGACCAGTAAAGATGTGTAGCAGGTAAGGGTGATAAAGGATAATGAGGGAAACGTACTCACAAGCGAGGAGAGTGTGTTGAGCAGATGGAAAGAGTACTTTGAGGGGTTGATGAATGAAGAGAATGAGAGGGAGAGAAGGTTGGATGATTTGGGATAGTGAATCATGAAGTACAATGGATTACCAAGGAGGAAGTAAGGATAGCTATGAAGAAAATGAAGAATGGAAAGGCTGTTGGTCCAGATGACATACCTGTGGAAGCATGGAGGTGTTTAGGTGTTTATAACTAGATTGTTTAATGAAATCTTGGAAAGTAAGAGAAGGCCTGAGGAATGGAGAAAAAGAGTTTTGGAGCCGATTTTTAAGAATAAGGGTGATGTGCAGAGCTGTAGTAACTACAGAGTGATTAAATTGATCAGTCACAGCATGATGCTATGGGAAAGAGTAGTGTTAGCTAGGTTAAGAATGGAGGTGATGATTAGTGATCAGCAGTATGGCTTCATGCCAGGAAAGGTCACTACAGATGCGATGTTTGCTTTGAGAGTGTTGATGGAGAAGTACAGAGAAGGTCAGAAGGAGGTGCACTGTGTCTTTGTGGACTTAGAGAAAGCATATGACAGGGTGCCTAGAGAGGAGTTGTGGTATTGTATGAGGAAGTCGGAAGTGTCAGAGAAGTATGCAAGAGTGGTACAGGATATGTACAAGGGTATTGTGTCAGCAGTGAGGTCTGTGGTGGGGGTGATGGATGCATTGAAGGTGGAGGTGGGATTACATCAAGGATCAGCTCTGAGCCCTTTCTTATTTGCAATGGTGATGGACAGGTTAACAGACGAAATCAGACTGGAGTCCCCGTGGACTATGATGTTTTCAGATGACATTGTGATCTGTAGTGAGAGTAGGGAACAGGTGCAGGAGAGCCTGGAGAGGTGGAGATATGCTCCAGAGAGAAGAGAAATGAAGGTCAGCAGGACTAAGATAGAATATATGAGTGTGTGAATGAGAAGGAGGATAGAGGAATGGTGAGGATGCAAGGAGTAGAGGTGGCAAAGGTGGATGAGTTTAAATACTTGGGATCAACAGTTCACAGTAATGGTGAGTGTGGAAGAGAGGTGAAGAAGAGAGTGCAGGCAGGATGGAGTGGGTGGAGAAGAGTGTCAGGAGTGATTTGTGACAGACGAGTACCAGTAAGAGTGAAAGGGAAGGTCTACACGAGGGTAGTGAGACCAGCTATGTTATATGGGTTGGAGATAGTGGCATTGATAAAAAGGCAGGAGTCAGAGCTGGATGAGGCAGAGTTAAAGATGTTAAGATTTGCACTGGGTGTGACAAGGGTGGACAGGATTAGGAATAAGTATTTTAGAGGGTCAGCCCAGGTTGCAAGGTTTGGAGAGAAAGAGAGAGGCAATATTACATTGGTTTGGACATGTGCTGTGGAGGAATGCAGAGTATATTGGGAAAAAGATACTAAGGATGAAGCTGCCAGGTAACAGGAAAAGAGGAAGGCCTAAGATAAGGTTTATGGAATTGGTGAGAGAGGACATGCAGGTGGTTGGTGTGACAGAGCAAGATGCAGAGGACAGGAAGAAATGGAAACAGATGATCCACTGTGGTGACCCCTAACAGGAGCAGCTGAAAGAAGAATAAAGAAGAAGAAGATAAGACCTATAGACTCAAAAGCATGTTCAAACAGGAAGTTTTATTTAAAATTTAACACATATTCAGAGTTAATAATTTAACTGTCATGTAATGCATATCCAAGCACAACACAACTTTAGCAATTTAAAGAAACCACACAGATATTTTTAAAAAAGCATGACATAATTTTGTTGCATAAAGTTTTAACACTATTGGAAGCACAATCATATGTTCCAGAGTGTTTTGTACCATTTAACAGTTACTAATAGAGCTAAAATACATATCTTAGCCCTGGACCCTGACCATACCTTTCAACTGCCCAGATTTTCACAGAATGTGTAGATTTTCACCTCATAAAATTTGTGGGTTTCTGGCATATCAGTGAGGATTGAACTCATTAAATAATGAAGCATGCATTTTACACTTCATTTCTTTCAGAAAATGCACACTTATCGAAATTATGTTATTCTAACAACTTTCTAAGTTTAAACTATATGAGAGCAATATTTAAAACCTGTTCCTATTTTGGGGCCCTTGATCCCATTATGTTAGGCTTTCTCCAGATTTCTTGTGCTAAAAGGTTGAGAGGTATGCCCCCAGACACTCCTTTCATGAGAGATAGGATCATAGGAGGTTAATAGACTAATGGCCCCAGGTCCCTTACAAGCCTAGCCAAGTTCAACCCATTTTTCCAAGGGTGTCTGGTTCAACCAAACACTAAAATCAGCACCTATTTCCCCTGTTCAAGAGGTGCACAAGTGGAACCACCAGAGTGAATTTCCGGTTACCCATCTAATCATCCAAATTACGCTTAAATAGAGCAGAGGGGTTTTGTTTAACATAAATAGGAAGCTTGTTCCAAAGGTGGGACAACCTCTGTGAGACAAATCGGTTTCTCCAGCAAGTTATTTTTATGTCAAATAGCAGGTTAAGGTCCTTTGAGCAGTAACCCATGGGCCATTTGACTTGTAAATGTGCAGCATTTCAATTAAAGCTGTGTCAGAGATTGCTCTATATGCAAGGCACAGGTCACCTCTGAGTAGGACACAGAGTAAAGTGACAATGATTTCAGCCTGTCCACATAAGACAGATCTTGAAGACACTGAATTTTCTTTGTAAGGAACCTTTGTGGTCTTTCCAATTGCTGCAGGTGTTTGGAAGGGAACATACCAAAGGGAACATTGTACTCTATTATTGGCCTTATGAGGGAAGAGTATGTGGGGGTTATAACCCCTTTTTTTGGAGGCAACACCCTTACGTATGAGTTGAGCAATATAAAATGCCCTTCTTACTACTGTGGAGACATGGTGATCAAGGTTAAAGTTGCTGCCAACCTGTGTGCCCAGACCTCTCACCACTGACTATGTGCTTAGGGTATTGCTATTGATGTGGTAGTTTGCAGGAACATCACCCTTGCCAAAGGGGACGATGATGCATTTTTTGCACTAAGTTTAAGACCATAACTTTGGCACCAGTCATTTGTCTGCATAAAACCTTCTTGCAGGTTGTTGACATCACTAGGGGTTTCAATAATCACTCTAAGTTTGCAGTCATCAGCAAACTTTGTCAGCCACAGTCCTTTAGTTTTAGCCTGTACTTTGGAAAAGTAGATTCTGAACAGTAGGGGTCCCAGTACCGATCCTTATGGAACATCACCAGTTATGGGTCTGCTGGAGGAGGTTGAGTCCTCTATTTTGACTGTATGAGTCCTATCAGTGAGCCAGTTTGCAACCCACCTAACAATATATGGCTTGATACCCAGTTAGGTGAGTTTATCAATGACACCTGACTGAGGAATTGTGTCAAAGGCCTTGGCTAAGTCTAGGTAGGCTGTATGCACAGATTTGCCTTTGTCTAGGGCTTTGGTGACTGTCTTGATGATGTCCACCAAGTTTAACAGGGAAGATTTTCCCTTGACAAAGCCAAACTGTGTGGGGTCGAGCCTTTGGAGATTTCCTAAATCTTAATTAATAAGGTTAATGATAATTTGTTCCATGGTCTTGCAAATAACCTGGTCAGGCTAACAGGTCTATTGTTCCTGGGGTCTGTAGATGCACCCTCTTTGTGCAAAGGGATGACAGTAGCTGCTTTCCATTCAGCTGACTTAGGCTGTCTATTTTCAATGACCAAGTAATATAAATTTGGAAGGTGTGGGTGGCTTGCCCCCACATTGGGGATGCACCAAAATTATATCAAAATGAATAATTTCCTCTAAGGAGCCCTTCAGCAGTCTGTCCATGTATACACAAGCACCAAAATGACATCAAAATTAATCATTTCCCCCAATGACCCCTTAAGTACCCTGTCCATGTATGCACACAAGCTCCAAAATTACGTCAAACAGAAAAATTTCCCCCAATGACCCCTTCAGTAATCTGTCCATGTATGCGCACAAGCACCAAAATGACATCAAATTGAAACATTTCTCCTAATGACCTCTTCAGTAGTCTGTCCATGTATGCATGCAAGCTCCAAATAACATTAAAATGAAACATTTCCCCCAACTACTCCTTCAGTCTTCAGTAGTCAGTCTGTGTATGTACACTAGGGCCAAATGTCATCAAAACTGAACATTCCCCAATGACCCTTTCATTATTCTGTCCATCCATGTATAGCTGCACAAGCACTAAAATGAAACAGTCTCCCCATGACCATTTCAGTAGTCTGTCTGTCCATATATACATGTACCAAAATTAAACATCCCTCCCAATGACCCCATTAGTATTATGTCTATCCATGTTTGCATGTGCAAACATCAAAATGAAACATTTACCCCCAACGACCACTTCAGTAGTTAGACTCCAATTTGTCCATGTGTAAAAAACACAAAAACTCAAAACGATACCAGAATAAAACAGCTTCCTCCAACAATCCCTTCAGGAGGTTGCCCATTTTATGCACAAGCATAGTAAATAACTTTGCAATTTACCTATTTGTTCTTTTCTCCCCTCTCACTCAGTCTTAGCTGCCACTGCTGTCTGTCCCTGGCCCCCAGTTGAATCACTTGACCCGACCTCATCGACTGAATTTATCCAACTAGCCAAGTCTTTAAATTTATTTTTATAAATAAATTTACCAGTAGCAAGGGATTTCTTTTGCCAAAAAAAAACAATATCCCTCAGCTCACTGTGAGTACCAAAGATATAGCCCAGAGAGGCTTTTATTGCACCATGGCACTGCCCCTTTACCAGCACAGCTAATTTTTAGGGCAGTGCCCATGCAAGACAATGAAAATGTGGGTGGGAGGCACACAGGAGTACCTCAGATGTCCATTTAGGAAATATGCGCTCTCACTTTCCTTAAAGGGAAATTAAAAAATATGTGATTAAAAATTATTTTTTTTTATTTGACAGACAGGTTGCTTCATTTTCTTTTTATTTGACATAGGAAGATTGAATCATACACAAGACAGCGCCTGGGGTGATTGCCCCATTCACCCAGCCCTAGCTACTCTACTGCATGCTTCTTCGGAAAATCTTGAGATGGCCATGGAGGAAATAAAGCCAGTTTTTGCAAGGTTTGAAATGAGCTTAGGACTTAGACAGTGGCGGTCAGGATAGGAGGTGGTGGGGGGGGGAGTAGGACACATTCAAGAGAGGGAATACCACAAATATCTGAGAGTATATGTACGACACACATTAAGTGATCCAATAGAAAACAATTTAGAGAAAGGGATCGAGAAGATAGAGGAGATGCTGGAGAGGGGAGGACATAAAGCATATATACAATGAGGTAGAATCAATGTGATTTAAATAACAATTATCCCAGTTATAGCATGTGTGCCAAGCAACCTGTCAGTGGACCCAATGGAGAACATACTACTAAAATTACAGAAGGACTTGGAAGTGTGAATAAAGAATATAAAATAGAGAAGAAACTAAAAAACAATTAAAGACTGAGTAGGAAAAAAGGGTGTCTGGGGACTCCCACACACAACCATGCAGGCCTTACCCTGTAACCTACTTAGGTGAATAGAGAGTAAGGAGGAGACCAAAAGGAGAAAGAGCAAATAGGAAGGTGAGAAATATGTAAAACGATTGATGAAGAGGTACAAAAAGGTGGGGCAACATGATATGAGGACAAGGAAAAGTAAGAGACATACTGGAGGAAGAAGGATGGAAATTGTCATAAAGATGAAACAAGAAGAAACATGGAAGGAAAATAATTTAAGAAGTGAGTGAGAATTCATGAAGGAGGGCACAGGAGGACAGACAGTATTCAAATGTCTACATGAGTGAGGAATTAGTAGTATAAGAAAATAAATGGTGGACATATATCAGACTGAGAGAAAAAAATGATTGGGGAAGGGGAGGAAGCAGAAACCCAGAAAAAAAGAAAAGAAAGGAGATAAAGGAAAGGAAAGGAGAGCCCCCCCCCCGGGGGGGGAGGAGGATAGGAAACCCAAGGGAAATGTAAAAGCAATAGGAGCTATGAAGACCTAAAGGGGGAAGTGGTGGAAGACACAAAGAAAGAGATAAGGAAAGGATTGAAGAAGGAAGAAGGATGGCAGACTAGAGAAGACAAATGGTGAAAGTTTCCTCAAAATAACATCATAGATGCAGGAAATGCATGAGGAGGAAATTAAGATATTTGTACAAATGATATCTCACACTGAAAAGATTATATAATGAGGAAAGGAAAACAGATTCAGGATACCACATATGCATGACAGAAGGGGCAGGCATGAGACATGTTCTGAGAGTGTACCTGAGCACAAAATATCTGAACAGAGGCCATGTAATGTAATGGAGTGTAATAACTAGAAACAGAAAAACAAGGAGCAAGTGCCATAAAGGGGGCTGGACAGGTTATTTCTACACATTATAATGACAAATATAAAGCAGAAGACAATGAGAGGGGTGAGAGAAAAAGAAAGGGAAGACTGGAAGGAGGTGATAAGCTAATATCAGTCAAAAGAGGGGGATTGGGGGAAGCCGGTGAAAGTTATATTTTATTTTATTTGCTAACATTTATAGTATGGATATCACATTGTACAGCCTTTCATTTCACAATAACAATATGTTTCTGCATGGTCTTTATTGCCATTATACCCTATTAGCATCTTCAATACTTACATTTTATATTTCTCCAGTCAACATAGGATGGCAGATTGGCCAGTCTCAAGTCCAGCTTCCAGCTGAAGCAAGTATTTCTAAAGGAAACCACCTCCAGGTCAGCCTGAGCTCTCCATTCCATGCTTACAGGGTTTTGCTTCATGCAAAGCCAGATCATGTTCAAATGGGGCCCTAGACAGGGTAATGGATCAGGTCCCCACTACCATGTGCGTCCCCACCTAGCAGCCATTCCAATGTCCCATTACTTGCCTCATTTTCTCTCTCTTTCTCTCTAGTTGCCACAAAACATTGTTCAAACCTGTCAGAGTAGATACTGTTTCATTGTGATACTATATTGTTTTGTTTAGCAAATGGCTTCCAGTGTTTGTGCTATAATATTTCATAGGTTCAGAGGTAGGTACTAGGCTATCTGCCCAAGGGCATTTATAAGCCTAGCCAAAGTGTGTCAGCTTTCGCTGCCCCATTGATTAATTAACTGAGCCTCTGTCAAGAAGACCCAATGAAGTGATCCCAGGGGTGTATTTTCTGTTACCCATCCACTCGTCAAGGTTTCTCTTGAAGAGTGTTAGTGCGGGGCTCTGCTTAATGTAGTTAGAAATTTTGTTACAAAGCATGGGGAGTCTCTGTGACAGGAATCTATCCCTCCAGCATGTTCTATTTATTGTTGTGGCGAGGTTTAGCTCACTAGAGCGAGTGGCTCGCAGTGACTTGGATTTCTTTAGGTGGAGCATGTCCATCAATTCTGAGTTAAACATGGCTTTGTAAGTCAGGCAGAGATCACTTCTGAGTAAGCGATATGCCACTGAGTACAGCTGGAGTTTTTCCAGTCGGGCTGCATAGGACATATGTTTGAGACCAGTAATCCTCTTGGTGAAGTACTTTTGTGGTCTTTCCAGCTGTTGAAAGTGTCTTGTGAGATACATCCCAAACGGGGCATTGTACTCTATGATGGGACTGATGAGTGATGAGTGGAGAGGCACTATAACCTCTTTATTTCTAGATGTGAACCCATTAGTAATTAGATGGGCTACATGGAAGGATTTCCTAACTACTTTGGCAATATGATTGTCAAAGGAGAGATTACTATCTACCCGAATCCCCAGATCTCTTATTACCTCTTCTGTATTAAGGGAGCTGCCACCTATGTGGTAATTCATGGGTGTTTTGTTTTCCCAAACAGGATGACTATGCATTTTTTGGCATTTAGCTTGAGACCATGACTTTGACACCAGGTATCCGTCTCAGTAAGGCCCTTTTGGAGAATGTCTGTGTCAGCCGGAGAGTCAATTATGGCTCCCAGTTTGCAGTCATCGGCGAACTTGGTTAGCCACAGTCCTCCTGTGTTTGCCTGTCCTATATGCTAAACAGTAGGGGTCCCAAGACCAAGCCTTGTGGGACACCACTTGTGACTGGTTTAGAGTCGGACCTGGAGCCCACTATTCTTACCGTGTGAGTTTTGTCTGTAAGCCAGTTGGCAACCCATCTCGTGATGTAGGGGTCTATGTTCAGGCTGGTGAGTTTTCCTATAATTCCCGAGTGGGGAATTCTGTCAAAAGCCTTGGTGAGGTCAACGTAGGCTGTATGAACTACCTTCCCCTCATCTATACGTTCCATAGCCTTGCAGACCAGGCTAGTCAGGCTTCTGGGGTGATAGTTACCAGGGTCAGTTGTGGCCCCTCCTTTGTGGAGCGGAATAACCGTTGTTGTGCATCATTCTAAAGTTTTAAATTAAACCCAAATATCTGTAATCATTGCAGAAGTAGAGAAGAAAAAAGTATGCACAAAACTCACATTCATTGAAACCTGAAATGCACCTTTCCAGTGATGGATTAAGTGTACCTTTGGGCTGATTTCAAATCATGGGTCCCCCACACACATTTTTAGGACCATGTATAATGCATGTATGTTTTGATTCACCTTCCTTATTGTATTAAACTATATTTCTTGTTTAATACAGCACCACCTGTTGGAGAGTGTTTTAATTTTGTAGTTTTGAAAACTTTTCCAGTAAGCAATAAAACAAAATGCATGAACCAATAATGACAAAGCTACCCATTTCAGAACATTTCAACCACAAAAGGCCACTCAGACTGCTGTCATTATAATCCACCAATATCAGTCAATATGCACAATCCCTGCAGAATAAAAAGTCATCTGAATAATTCCACATTAAATAGAACTGTAACTAATGAAGAGGTTGCTACTAACAAATAACTTTGCATTTCAGTGCTTCATCTGCCAATTCAGTGTCTGCTGCCCTTGAAGAATAAATTGCCTATGTTCTTCTTCTTCTTTCAGCTTTTCCCGGTTAGGGGTCGCCACAGTGAATCATCTGTCCGCTCATGATTGGCAGTGGAGTTTTACAGTGTTGAGTTGCCAGCCCGGTGCCCAACCTTCCACAGAAGGCACACACAAGCACACACTCACACCTAGGACCAATTTAGAGTGTCCAATCCACCTACTGCATGTCTTTGGGATGTGGGAGGAAACCGGAGCACCCAGAGGAAACCCACACGACCACAGGGAGGACATGCAGACTCCGCACAGAAGGCACCCCAGCCAAGAATCAAACCAGAGAACCTCTAGCTGTGAGGCGGCAACGCTAATCGCTGCACCATCATGGTCGCCCAATAAATTGCCTATGTTACATTTAAAAAAAAATGATGTCCCAGAGATATTCAATAGGGAAGGGATGGAAAACTAACAACAGGTTCAGAGTTACTACGCATGTCTTCCAAAGGACAGCACATATCCATGCTGCATAGTAGTGAAAGCATTCTCTACCTAATGTGGGAGGAGAACCCACAACCTTCTGAACCAAAGACAAATATGCTACCTATTGCACCACAGAGACAAAATAACACAGACAGGAAGCTATGATTGACATGACAACCTGTAATCCTCAGTGATTTAAATAACTAAATTAAAGGAGACCTGGCAGTCATATCTCTCAATCTCTTAGCACAAGAAATCTGGACAAAGGCAAAATAATGAGGGAACAAAGGCCAAAAAATAGGGACAAGTTTTAAATATTGCTCATATAAATGTAGAAAGTTGTTAGAATAAAATGCTTTGTGGAACACACCAAAAATATTAGACAAAAATGTGGACATTGTGGACATTTCAGATGTATGCTGGTAGTTGGTGAGGAGGTTTAAGACAATTGTTTGCTAAGAATCAAGGCTCAGCTTTTGACTCTGAGCAAAGTCACTTAACCAGCCAGTATTTTACACATACACACTACTTACAGCTACTTAATGAATCACACATGCACAGGAGCTACTTACTGAATCAACACACATGAGCTACATACTGAATCGCACACATGGACACTGACACTCACACACACACACACACACACACACACACACACAAGCTACTTACTGAATCACACACACACACACACAGCTACTTACGGATTTGCATACACATATACTGAATCAAACACACACATACACACGCACACAAACAGAGCTGCTTACTGAATTGCACATGCATACAGAACTACTTACTGAATTACACAACACACAGAACTACTTACAGAATCGCACACACATGGCTACTTACAGAACAGTGCACACACACAGCTACTTATTGAACCTCACACATATGCTTGGCCACTTACTGAATTACTGGCTTGGTTCGTGTAAAATCTCTGCAATTATTGAATTGCTGGTTCAGCTCAGTTAGAGCTTCATACTGAATTGCTGCACTTAAATCTGTCTCAACTCTAAATCCTTGTTTGTTGGCCCTAAGTTGACTCTCCCACGGTTTATGTTAAAAGAAACATCCTAGTTTCTGGGGTTTATTCCACTGCACAGATGTGTCCCGTCACCCGTGAGGTCATGAAGCCCTGCTGTTTTCTAACAAAATGTTCCCCGTTAGGTCCTAAAACCTGTTGGGTTAATGGAAGTCTTCTGCTCATGTTACTTACGGAAGATTTAATTTTTTATCAGTCTCCCAAGCCAACATGCACCCAACCCCAACTAACATGGGTTCTAGGCAGCTGCCTATGTTGCCTAGTGCTGGATCCAGCTCTGGCTTCAGGTGATCTGTCTGTTAGGAATTAACTTCCTGGTTTGCTGCTTTCCGACATCTTCTTATAAAAACATTTTAGTATCAATTAAAACATTAGCTAGCGAACAACTGTAAGAATATCCAACACACCATGCTGCAGTATACTTACAGGATCATGAAAATGTGTAAAGGTACAGTGCACATATTCCAGGCAACATGTTATAACTAACCCCTTCCCAGCACAAAACAATGAGTTTTGGAAACATAACGACAGGTTATAAGCTTTGGATAACCCAGCATTTCTGTTGGCTAGGTTAGGCCTGAGTGGCTCTGTATACTAAAAGCATTGGAGAGAAACTGCCCACTAGCATAACTTTGTACTGATATTAGTTTGCCTTACTTACCCATTGGGAAGGGGAATGATCTGTTACCAGAGTGAAGTGCCTGCCTAGCAAATAGTATTTCAAGGCATACAAAGTCAGTTTCATTGCTAGACATTCCCTTTCAGTAGCTAAGTATCTTCTTTCTTCATTGCACAACTTCCTTCTGATATACCACTCCAGATACTCCTGTGCTTAAATGTCTTGTGATAACACTACCCCAAAGTGGCCTCTCACATGTTGGTAAATAAGGTAAAATTAGGAGTTATTCACACAGGTTCAGAGTATAGGATCTTTTTTAGGTCATTAAACGCTACGCATACCTCAAAAGACCATTGCATTATGACATTGTTTCGTTTCTTGTGAGTTTTGTCAAAGGACAGGAAATAGTCAAAAACTTAAAGTTACGCTCTGTGAAGTACCCACCTAGTTCAATGAAAGCCTTCACCTCTCTGTTAGCAGAAGGTGCAGACCTGTTTTTAATGCCTCCATTTTTTTCCAGTTGTAGTTTGACCGCTCTCTTCCTACAAGGTAACTTAAGAACTTGGCTTCCACCATACTCAATTTAATGTTCTTATAATTTACAGGCAAGCCTACCTTTCTTATGAATTCTAACACAGCCTGATATTAAGGTAAGTGAGATCCCTGGTCCTCAGAATGCATGATCATGTTATTGAGGTATGCATTCGCATATTTATGAAACTGGCTTCAATATTTTAGCAGCAGTCTTTGAAAGGTGACTTTGGCTATATGTAATGTAATGCAGTGGCTATGAAACTGTATTTTATTTGACAGTGAGGGTAAGTTTAATTTGCTGATATCCTATCTTCAGGTCAGGTATTGTCTAGTGTTTGGCCTTTCCTATGTTCTCTATCAACTCATCAGTTCTGGGTATCGGATAGCATCAAACTTTAAGATGATATTCTTTTTCGTAAAGTCATTTCTGAATATATAGTACTGCTGTTAGGTTTAGAGATAACGTTCAAATGAGTTGCTGCAGTAAATCCGTGACTCTTCTAAACGTATGGTGTGTGCATTTTTTGAACTTCTCTTACTAATTCTTTTTGTGAGCTAGTAAGTTCTCAGTCTAACCTTCATTCTAGAAGTCATTCTATATTGTGTTCTATTATTTGAGTTTTGCCAGGCATCTCTGAGGACACTCCTTTATTTAAGCAATAACCCACGCCTGGGTGTTGGTAATGCTGGATTTACCCATGGTTGGTGTGGTTTGGTCATGAGGGCAAAGCCCAAGTGGCCAAGCAAAGACAACCGTGGGTAAATCCAGCATTACCCGCACCCAAAAGTGGGTTATTGCTATTATACAATGTCATTATTTAAGAAAAAAAAAACTTACTTTTCTTAAATAATAGCATTGTATAATGCCTTCTTTCTGCCCTTCTGCAGCTGTCCAGTATTCTGTGTCAGTTCTAATGTACTGCGCATGCATATGGTTATGCAGTACATCAGAACTGTCTGTGGAAGCAATGGAGAGAGGAAGCTCTCCGTTGCTTTTAAAAACGTGTCTCGCTATGTTAAAAGAGTTTAACAGAGCGAGACAGCTTTAAAAAGGAAGATCCCCATTGCTTTTTTTTAAGATATCTCACATAGCGAGATAACAGCAATGGAGCTCTTCTGTTCTCCGTTGCTGTCCAACAAAAAAAAAAAAAGACTCATACTAATGGAAAACGTCCAGGCAACCAAACCTTTTTCCATCAGTAAAAGTCTGATTTACAAGGTGCACGCTGACCAATCAGCATGCACGTTTTGGAATATTATTGGGGGGGGTCATTGTATAATTCATAATAAAATTCTTCACCTTCTGCTTTTATACTTTTGACAAAGATCTTATCTATACTTCAAGTAGAGCCTGGTCTGTCTTGTAGGGACCTCAACTTATAAGTCCTCTGCAGAATTCTTTACTTCTTTCTATGACTTCAACATGCTAATGTGATAAATATGTTCCTTCTCTTTCTCTTTCCTGGATGTCTAACCTTATATCTACAGGTCACCAAGTTTACATTGCCCAGATGTTAGCAGCCTGACACAGGGGCTCAAAATGCTAATAACTATTTTCTATAGAAAATAACTGTCATAGCAGTTTCTATGTGTGCACCAGCAGCGACACTTGATTTAGGAGATTTCTTCATTCTTCATGTTTGTGCAGCCATAGTGTTTGTATATAAAGTTTTGGTGGGGAGCACATACAGTTTGAGTTTTCACCCTTGTGGTGTTTCAGGTGTTTATGTTTAGCAATGTGGTTTGTCAGCTTTTTGCGTTTTGACTTTCCATAGTGGATCCAAGTTTATATATAACCATATTTATTCTTTCCATCACCTCAAACGCCCCAGCTATTTGCACAGAAATTTGTTTTTGTGGAGGGTATTATAAATGCTTTTTTGCATTTCATGGGTTATGTGTATGTGCTCCCTTACTGTTGGTATTGTCAGTTGTATTGTAGCATAAAAACTAACATAGGTTTTTATAACATTTTTAAATTATGTTTTTTTGGTACTTTTCCATTATCAGAGCAACACCTTCAAAGCGATTGCTGAGCTCCGATACTACTCTATTTACATGTCTTTCAGCTGTTCATCTTTTAGGTGTTTTTCATGTGTCTCAAAAATGTAGAAGTCACATCTTTCCTTTTTAACTTTTATCCAATTTACATGATGTTTTTAATAACTCCTTACAGACATGACAATACACAGCATTCAGGAGCAAATTACCAATAAAAACACCATCCCCGGAATTCATGAAGCTCAGCGCAAGGACGGTTTTAGCCTTGCACCGAGCGTCCTCATTACAGATGGTGCATCAGTGCCATATGAATATTTATAAGGGCATGCTGCCGTACCCTCGACATGCACAGGAATTGTGTACGAGTGCAGGGGCGTGTTTAAGTGCTCTACAGAGGCGGAAACATGCCCCCACAGTTGCACAACCTACTATGCTTACTATTAGAGACCGCCTTTAATAGTAAGTAATTAATTCAGTGTCCGTGGATACTGAAATGTATGCTAAGTATACAAGAGTGTCCACGAACACTGAAATAAAATCAAAGTAGTAAACACACAAGCACGTAACGGAATGTTGAGCCCCATCCCTAGAACTTTCACAATTAGATTCCCCGTGTCCCTATTTTACACTTGTATTACTTCAATATTGAAAGTGTAAGCGAAGCACAGCGTGTTTGCGTGTTGCTGCCCTCTGCTTAGCATAGCTTACACATCAAAATCATCCAGATAGAGAAAAACATACAGAATCAACGTTAACATCAATAGTGTAGTGATTAGAGCATCCGCCTAACCAACAGGCTTGCACGGTTTGAGCCCAACTATAGCACATATCATTTTCCATGTGGAATGTCATTTTTCTGTATAACCTACATAATAACATGTGAATGTGAACTGGAGTACCACATGAAATGTTTAACTAATGTCATTCAAAGTGGTAGTGTCATAATGAATAAGGAACTAGTAAGCAGGTGTAAGCACAAATAAGCAGTAGTAAACATATGTAAGTACCAGTAAGCAAGTCTGAGTGTACGTGCATGGGTGTAAGCAGTGCCTAGAATAGGAAATGTATATAATTATGTAGATGTATGTGCATGTATATGTACAGATAAATATAAAAAACATATATATATATATATATATATATATATATATATATATATATATATATATATATATACATATATATATATATATATATATATACATACATATATATATATATATATATATATATATATATATATATATATATATATATATATATATATATATATGAAGAATGAATGTCGTAACAATAAAGCATACAAAAAGAATGAGAAGGGAATCAACAGCAACTCCAGTATTATTTAGTGCTGTAAGTGTATGTCATACCAAGCTGGGTAGGGGTGAGCAGAGCACTGCTACTCACACCACAGGCAGGATACTACCAGTGGGAGTAACATTGCCGATCTGCTAAGTCTACTTTACAAACAATCACAGGGTAGTCCCTGGAAAATTGCTAGGATGGTTGGACCTCCGAACATTACACAAGCAAGGGCAGGTATGGTCAACGACTAAATGGTGGGAGAGCCTGATAATACATGGGTTGGGACAACATACATGTAGGGCCCCTAACACTGGGGAGAGGGCAATGTGTGGAGGTGTGTCATGGCTGTGATAGCAACTGGAAAATGGATGGTTTGCGTGTATGTCAAACTTGGGTGGGTGGAGGAACTATGGGTATGAAATTATGGATCCAGGCGTGTCAGGGTTGGATGGCCTGGTTCTAACTGGTCCACCTAGTGGAGATCAGCGAGTTCATTATAAGTATATATGCATACACACATGTATACATCTATATGTAGAAGTACATTCCCTGTAACACATTCATTCTTTTTGCAGGCCTAAATAATATGAAAGGGCCCCTACAAACCTCGACAGTAAATAGAATAATAGGTTGTGCATTAGAGAGAAGGGACAAAACTGCTAAAACGCAGAAGTGTGTACAATGTCTGAAGTCAGTGCTGTTCTCAAAAAATCAAATGTGAGGACTTTCTCACACATGGAATCATTCCTGTGATTTGCCTGCTATGGCAATGCCAATCACTAAACCAGTCCTATTTGTAAAATAATTTCACCAAACTTGTACATTATTAGCTCTCGTGTGTAATGTGTGCATTACCACATAGTCATACCTATTAATTTATTGTAGTATCATGTTAACAGGAGTAATGATCTAATGAAGTATAGAGTCTAATCTTGAAGTAAAGACATGTGTGTCCCAGGTGGGACAACCCAAAAATTGTGAATAGTGTCCTATTGGTCACTAATTTCACCAATGTTTGTGGACTAAAAGTTTGCGTTGTCTGCGGATACGTGGAGTGAGTCAACCCATGGGATGGGTCTACAGGAGTAGTGAGTGGCCAGTGTGTGGTGGTGTGGATACACCGTGTATCTAACTGGAGAATGGATGACTGCTGTGTTAGTGTAGTGTTGGGGTGGGTGTTTGGGGAACTAGGAGTCATGGGTATATGGGTATATATGCAAATGAAGCAGCACAGCAATAGTGTAGTGGTTAGAGCATCCGCCTAACGAACAGACATCCCTGTTCCAAATCCCACTACAGCACATACCATATTCCATTGGTAATCTGTATATGAACACATTTGACATCTGCCTGCTGTATAACCTGCATAATAACAGTTAAAAGTCAACTGGAGCGAAGAGTCAGTGTCATAATGAATAAGGCAGTAGTAAGCAGGTTTAAGCATAAATAAGCACCAGTAAGCATGTTTAAGTGCGTTTCTGTGGGGTTATGCATTGTGCTACAAACACACACACATATATATATATATATATATATATATATATATATATATATATATATATATATATATATATATATATATATATATATATATATATATATATATATATATATATATATATATATATATATGGTTTCAGATATATATATATATATATATATATATATATATATATACGTGTGTGTGTGTGTGTGTGTGTGTGTGTGTATGTGTGTGCATAGATATACACAGATATATAGCTATGATAGGAAACAGCACACAAGAAAGACATATGTTCGCAGGCTATGCCAATGGAAGTGAGGGACCCAAGCAGGAAACATGTAACACGTAGCATTACCCCCCCCCCCAGCTGGACAGAGGAAACATGCACACAAACCCGCAAACAATGTAAATAGTCCACTGCTCCCCAGACCACAGGCAGGATACAACCGGGGGGGGGGACAGAGTGCACCCATGAAATCTAATCTTGGGAACAGACAGGAGCATCCCTTGCGGGCCACCCCAAAAATTGACATATAACCAAAGGAAGCCAATACAATGACCATTCTGGCTTGCATGTGTACATACCCGGAATACAAGGGTGGGAAAGCCTGATGACCCATGGTTAGAGACCACGTACGACATACATACATATATGTGTGTGTGTGCGCAAATATACACATGTAAATAGCTAGGATATGATACAGCAGTTATGAATTACATATGTTCATAGGCCGTGCAAATGGGAGGGAGGGGTCCAATCAACAAACGTGTAACATGTAGCATCAACCACCCCCACCTAGACAGGTGAAACATACAAACACATGATACAAGTAAACACACCACTGTTTCCCAGACCACAGCCAGGATACTACCAGTGGGAGAGACCTGCTAGGTCTAATCTTGAAACAAAGACATCAATGTCCCTTGTGGAACACCCAGAAATTACTGATCATTGGAATCAGTCCTTGTAATGATTAATCAAACCAGGCTGTAGACGTACACGGACCAGTAGGTTGTGCAAGCCTGATAACCCATAGGTCGACACAACATATGACATGGGTCCTGACACGTGGAGGGTGGGCAGTGTGTAGTGGTGTGGTTAGACCCCACCTGCACTCACAGTAAGGATGAGTGCTGTAGAGGAGGGGCAGGTGGGGGTACTATGGGTATGCAATTATGGGCCTAGGTGTGCAGATGTTGTTTGGCGCAATTATATTGGGACCGCCCCGGGGATGTAAGTAATATTCCGAAATGGGCAGAGCTTACACCCATACCTCTCAACCCCTAACAGCAAAACCACTGGACAGAACATAAACCGTTGGGGAAACAAATAGGGACAGAAAGCACATATTCCACTAACAACCTTAGAAAGCTGATAGAATAATAGGTATGCATTAGCATGACTCAGCTGAAGGATGCGGGGTCCTAAACCCAATTACTTGTCTGTATTTAATGGTGTCATTTCCCAGGTATTTGCCAGACAGGTGCAGATTGTAAGAGGAACACACCAATAGTATGAAGCAAACTCTGAACAGGCTGTGGATTCTGTACAGTTGACCGGCATGCTTACGCCTAATGGGCAACCATTCCCGATATGGGTCCCACCGCAGCACATTCCAGTTTAAATGGTTAAGTACGGTATGACCATATGTGTCGTTACATAACCCACTACACAACATCTACGAATACATGGTTGCAACACCCCACTGTAGGCATGTAAGCCGATGTAATAGGCATCACAAGGTAGTACTCACCCCCACCCAGGGATGTGAGTGTCAGATGCAAACACCAAATGCAGTGCATTTGCAAGTGCGGGAACAAGTGGATGTAAGCCTGTTTGGCCGCCGGTATGCAAGTATCATACTGGTGAAGCAATGCAGAGGCTAACTGAGTGTAAGAAACTGTAACCATAGGTTAGTCTTGCTTAGCTCAGTGCAAACCCTCAGAAAGTGTTGTACCAGTATACAGATTTGTGTAATATGCTGCAAATAAAGGTGGAACCTCTACATCCAGTATTAAATAGTACTGTTGTAGTAAGCAGTGTTACCCACACTGTGGTAAGCATATAAAATGTGTATGAAGTGCTGTATAACAATGTTGGAAGTGCAAACAGGTCAGTCACATTAGACTAAATACATTGCAAAGCCTCACAACAATTGCCTGATAGCATAGTGTACAGTGATCTTAACTGTAATGTTTTGTCACACACACAGCAGGGCTTTGGATCCCAGGAGCACCAGTGAGTTGTATGCATAATCATTCCACACAACTGCACACAGTTTGTTAGAATGTTCAGAGAGAAAGCTGTATGCATATATACACTTAACAACTGTACAGATTATGCTAGGATGCTCAAATAAAAAGTGGTATGCATATTCATACCACTCAACTTTTCCAATCTGCCCGGTATGTCCTGATAAATGGCCCACATCACCTGCCTTTTGCCCTGTTCCCCTGACAAATTAGTGTGATGATCCAAGAAATGTAGACAGCTGTAAATGGCATATAAGTGATAGTCAGACTTGTACATAGTCAGAGAATGTACATGCAAACATACCTGTCATCCCAGCATCTCACCCAAAGTGTATGACAGCAGTCAGCAGTCTTCAAACATGTAGCATTACACATGCATCTTGTCAAGCCTGTACGTAAGACACAGGTCCCGTACATACTAATCTACAAACATACCATTGTGCAGTATAACGCCATTGGGTAGTGTAATAATACATGTAAGGGACAGACCACTACAGTGACTACGAATGTTGTGTAAACTATAAGGATTTATTTGTTGTTAATTGAACTCTCTCTATTTCGCCCCTACCATATGTGCAAAATAACTGATTTCAACAACTCATTCGGTATGTCTACACTCCTAACCTTTGCTGGGACATATGTCCTATTGGTTTATAAATATTCACATCTGTTTCTATTCATGTGCCATGTTAAAATACCCTCATATTGGTGTCCTGTTGCCATCAATGAAACCTGCATGTTGTAGTAATGGCCACTGTTTACCCATATATGCATGTGTCCTGCCTGTTCTGCAACTATTTTATATCTGGTGCCCTGGGAAATGGGAATACCTATGCATGCTGTTATAACAAATTGTGAACGCTGTTGACTATTACTAACCCATATCTGCCTTAAACATGCTACAGCATAGCTCGTATGGGAAGGCCGGTCCAAGCAGACCCACCTGTCCCACCTCAGCTGGCCATGGCACCGGGCACCAGCACATCTGGGGCCCAGCCTGGGACCTCCTTTTCCATTGACCCTGCACCACCTTTGGGTGAAACCCCCGCAGAGGATGGGGCTCAGCCCCCCCCAGGAGCGGAAGTGGACAGGAACCTGTCACCCATGGTACGGTCTGGGCCATGGTGCATAGGGAGCTCGACAGGGAGATTCAAGACCGCCTATGCTAGCTTGAGGGCTGAGTGGCGGAACTAGAGGGTGAGACTGCTCCTCCTACACAGCCCCCAGCACAACCACCTTCTGGGCTATGAAGGTGCAGTGGTGACTACCCATGGGTGAGGACCTCATTTCCACTGTATCCATTTGTGGGCTCATGGGCTTGTGGCTTCCAAACACCCCTCCCCATCCAAGGTGTTTCCCTCCCACATGCGTCATATACCACCCCTGTATGCGTCTTGTTTGTCTTGTCTATCATTCTACCCAACCTATCCTCCCTGATCATACCTACTCTCCTTCCCCAACATCTCACTCTCACCTAAAAGTAAAGGAAAATAAGGGCAATCTGTTCCCACAGAAAACGCACACCCCATACATAGCTGTCCATTTCGCACAGATGTCCACTGGACACATGTAAATGTTTCTTATTGGCATCACAACATACTATTGTTGTCTTCACCCCTCTCTCAGGGTTGTGAGTGCCCAAATGTTCCACCAAATGTATTGCATATGCACAGCCATTACTGTAGAAGAAATGGACAGCTATGGACCTTCACTACACCCTTCCTGCACATCCCTAGCTACCTTGCCTACTGTCTTTCCCTCTTTGTGCCCCTTTTTCACCACCTTCCTATCACCCCTTTTTTCTTTTCTTTTAAAGAAATAAGCACAGGGGTAAGCAGGAGTAAGCACTTTTAAGCAGCAGTGAGCGGGTTACAGCCTGTTTGCGTGGGGGTAAGCACTACCTACACAGGTTAAGCAATCAAGAAGGTAACTGAGTGTAAGGAACTGTAACCAAAAGTAACCACTGCTTACCATCGCTCAAACCCGTGCACACCCGCTCACAACTGCTTAAAACTGCCTTGATCACTCCATATCCAATGGCCCTTGTTCTGCCCAACAACAAAATAAATGGCCTCTGCAAGGCTCAAAACCAGGACCCTGCACACTACAGCCAATGTGATTTACCAGTAAGTCATGGCAGATATACAGACATCAGATGTTATCACAAACATAGCATCCAGCACAGTCATTCAGCAGTATAGGAAATGTATTCCATTATGTAGGTGTATGTGTGTGTGTTTATGTCCAGATATATATACATGCATACATATATATATATATATATATATATATATATATGTATATATATATATATGCAGAATCCATCCTTCAACTTTCAAAAATGAATAGAAGAAATCCACCCAAAAAGAAACGCAAGAGTGTCCCAACTATTCCGTACTGTGCAAAGCGATAAAATGACAAAACAGCAAAACTGCAAAGCTGTCGTTTGATAGTGCACCTTCCGTATGTAATCAACGTGGCTGCTTTTGTGAGCTCCTCAAAAAGCTGACGTACTTCCAATGAATCAGCACCAACACGATACTGGAACAAAAATGCCACAGATGCAAAAAACTTTCTTTCTATAGAATCCAATTCAGGAACAACACAACCGCAATGTAGTGTAAAACAATTTAATACTGTGAGCGCTTTCACGGCAACCAGAAAAGCCGCTTCTTCAGACAAACTGTGCGCTACCTAAGCGCCATATTTTAAAAACAAATCAGATAGCTCTCATCCAATGAGCAACCCCAATGGATTTAAAGCACCCATGCCCTCAATACTAAATATACTTAACATTTAATCATAAAACTATAAATTCACTTCATACATTGCAAATACACATATTAACTAAACACAACAAATGGACATCAAACACCTAAGACGTTATAAATACATAAAATATTAAACCTAATACAACTAGCTAACTAGTGACTAAAACAATAATAATAAAAAGCTCACAGAACTAACATTAATGACAGATGATTTCTACAACCCTATCAGGTATAGACATAATATAAAATGGGGAGCATATTACATGCACAAAAAACGCATATATACACTACAGAACACTAATAGCCATGCATAAATAATCTATGAATGCAAATATATGAATAATTGTCAAATAATGATATATGAACACAAAATATAATATGTCATGAATGAATAAATTACTAATGATATAAATACAAGTAAATGTATACCTGTAGCTAAAAATATATATGACTCACCTAAGCGGCCTGCCTTTCAAATATGGTTTAATGGAGATAACTTCGTTCAGCCCTTTATCCCTGTGTGCTGCCAATCTGCATATCCATCTAAGCTCCGCTTGTTCCGTTTTATTCACAATATCACCTAACCTAGCACTGATATTAATCACTTGTATCACCTGAAACAGGAACCTATGTGCCTCTCCTTCCTTAATTGTATGCTTTGCCAGGGCACTATAGTCCTGTCCTCTTGCAAGGCAATACTGATGATCACGTATTCTTTCCCTTAGTGTCCTGTTCGTTTTACCTACATAGAAGGAGAAGCACTGTACACAATGTGCTACATATATGACATTCTTCGTGGTACAATCACTGTCACAATTGATTGTCCATAAATGGCCTGTGGTGGGATGCCTAAAATAATGAGATTCGTCTATAGAAATGCACTGTGGGCAAGCCCTGCACTTGTGTGTCCTCTCCAAACCTGTCCTAGACTTATTCCCCAAGTCATGGGTACCACACAACAATCTCTTAAGATTGTGCATGTTACTAAATACAAAGGATGGACTCTGGCCCACTATCTTGGCTATCTGATCATCGGCTGAAAGTATATTCCAGTGCTTCATAACGGAACATTGGATGCTGCTAAGACCACGACCAAATGGTATAACAAACCCCATAGGTCTCACATTCATAGTCGCACCAGGTTCAGCTTCTCTACTAGTTAATGCATTTGAGTAAAAAGGTTTGGCTCTACTCTCCCTAAGAAAATTCATATCTCTATATACCTTAGCAATTTCTTCTTCCGTGTACCCTCGTGTTATAAAACTTTTATATAGGTCCTCCATACCTACATGATAGTATGATGTGAATTTATAGTTTTATGATTAAATGTTAAGTATATTTAGTATTGAGGGCATGGGTGCTTTAAATCCATTGGGGTTGCTCATTGGATGAGAGCTATCTGATTTGTTTTTAAAATATGGCGCTTAGGTAGCGCACAGTTTGTCTGAAGAAGCAGCATTTCTGGTTGCCGTGAAAGTGCTCACAGTATTAAATTGTTTTACACTACATTGCGGTTGTGTTGTTCCTGAATTGGATTCTATAGAAAGAAAGTTTTTTGCATCTGTGGCATTTTTGTTCCAGTATCGTGTTGGTGCTGATTCATTGGAAGTACGTCAGCTTTTTGAGGAGCTCACAAAAGCAGACACGTTGATTACATACGGAAGGTGCACTATCAAACGACAGCTTTGCAGTTTTGCTGTTTTGTCATTTTATCGCTTTGCACAGTACGGAATAGTTGGGACACTCTTGCGTTTCTTTTTGGGTGGATTTCTTCTATATATATATATATATATATATATATATATATATATATATATATATATATATAAAGAACATACCATGTGACAACAAAGCAGTAACAAAGAAAGAAAAGGGAAACACCAGCAACTCCTGTAATATGTAGTGGTGTTTTCCTATGTAATATCAAGACTCCCTCAGACAGACATGTGTCGTTATTACATGCAAACATTAAATACATTACTTTGAGCATTTCATTTACAGTAACAAAACAGGTCCTGTCCAATCATTATGTGAGGTGTGCAACATCATCATCCTTAAAAAGTTAAATGGGGTAACCATAGAGGGACCGGTAGTGTAGTATATACAGCGGGGTCCTCTACATCACGTGTACCTGGAACCTTTAGGAGTCATGTGCATACCAGGATCGTGTGCCTGAGAGAGGGGTGAGGACAACAGTAGTATGTTGTGATGCAAGTTACAAAGGTTACATGTGTCCAGTGGACACATGTGTGAAATGGACAGCTATGTATGCAGCGAAAGTTGTTCTGGGAACAGATTGGCCTTTTGATTCCATTTTCGTAAGGTGAGAGTGCGATGTTGGAGAAGGAGAGTAGGTATGCTCATGGAGGGTAGGCTGGGAAGGATGACAGACAAGACAGCATACAGGGATGGTATATGACACATGCAGGGGGGGTACACCTTGGACGGGGAGGAGTGTTTGGCAATCACAAGCCCATGAGCCCCCAAATGGAAACAGTGGGATGGAGGTCACCATCCATGGGCAGCCACTACTGCACCGTCACCTACCAAACTAGTTTATAACACTACAGCATTACACAGTTACAGGATGTGCTACAGAAATTACTGGGTTATGGCAGTCCCAGAGGTGTATTTCTAGGTGGGTGACATCAGCACCCTTGCCAAAGTTGAGTATGTGAATTGTAAGGAGTGTGCATACTCTAAAAAGCATTGTTCCCTTCTCAGGCAGACAGACACACACAGTTGGCAAGTTTGGGATTAGAACACCTACCAAACTAGTTTATCACACTACAGCATTATGCAGCTACAGGACACGCTATAGAAATTACTGGGTTACAGCATTCCCAGAGTTATATGTCTAGGTGGGTGACATCAGCAGGATTGCCAAAGAAGGGCATTTCAAGTGAATTGTGAGTTGTACATGCCTTTTACCTGTGTGTACCTGCTGCTTACTGTCGCAAAAACACATTTACACCCACTTACAACTGCCTTATTCAGTCCTAAATGACATTATCAACAACCCTTGCAGGTCTTGAACCATGGACCATGCACACCAAGGTCACTGGACTTAGCACTAAGCCAGCTGGGTTGTACACATGTTTCATGGTTTTTATAATACACATTTTACTACAGGTATTTCACAGTACTGAAAACAAATGGGACAGTCACTTTGTGCACATATATACAGTATGCTTGAATGTACTGTACTCTGTGAAACAACATAGACAAGCCTACATATGTACAACTGTTATAACTTAATACTAAATACATATATGCACTTACGGGATGTGTACACACACACACACACACACACACACATATATATATATATATATATATATATATATATATATATGCATATACACAGACACAGCTATAGCCATATATATAAACATGTCTGAACACCCTTTGTGATACAGAAGGGTTCCAAAGGAATTGACATTTACACAAAACAGATGAAACTCTAGTTTTATAACATTTAAATCTTAATCAGTTCACCAGAGAAGGGATGGTTGTTGTGTATGTGGAGTTTGGGGTGGGGAATGATGGCTAAGGAAATGTACCCGGGATTGTGGAGTTTGGGTGAGGGAATGATGGGTATGGACATACACCCCGGGGACCACATCTGTGTCACTGCTCGACAGTGGCTCAGGAAAATAACATACCCAACTGTAGTCGTTCTTGACTGTCTATTCTTTTCTATTCCAAACTATGTAATAATTTGTAGACTCCAGTCACCACAGATGACTACCACGGTGTGCAGCATGTTAAAAGACATAACACATGTGCATGCCTGGCTACAGGGTAGTCACACACACACAAACTTGCCAGTATTGTGCTTACAAGTCTTGCCTATGTAAAGGTAACTAGCAGAGTGGTATGCAGTTGGGGTATGTGCCACAGAACCCATACAATTAAACTTACTCTGATTCTGCTTCTGAGCTGGGTGAAATCACAGGACTGATTACTTGCAGTGGGGAGGGGGGAAAAGGGTGGTTTAGCAGATGACAAGGACAAAGACCAGTGCAAAAGGTGGTTTCTCTTTGGAAAGCAGAAAAACCCACTCTCATGACAGGATGCAGACACAAATACACACACACAACCACTTGCTGACACACACACACACACACACACACACACACACACACACACACACACACACACACACACACACACACACACAGTTGCCAGTGGTAGGATCAGAACTCCTACCTATCTACATATCACTATTACAGTACTACGTGGTTACGAGCCATGACACAGAGATTACACATTTCAAGGCAGTCAGAATGCCCTTCTAAGATTGAGGACATCAACAATGATACTGACAGTTAAGATGTACATAGCTGTAAACCTGTGTGTTTAAAGTAGGAGTCCATTACAACCTGTATGCACAAACAAGACACATCATCTGCAGGTAAGATATAGGTAGGCCTGAGAGGTATAGTTGTAGCACATCAAGCCCTGAACTGGTGTATGTCTATCTGTGGAATGGACAACTACTATCACTATATAGGGTTACAGTGGTCATGCTCATACACATAGAATTACAGGACTTGTTTGAATGCATTGGCTCCAATTACACAAGGTCACAGTGGGCATGCTCATACACTTAGTAGCACAGGGCCATTTGGGATGCACTATGACTACAACTACACAAGGTTATACTGGGCATGCTCATACACTTTTAACAAAGAGCTTGTTGGATGCACTGACTCAAATTACACAAGGTGGTAGTGGGTACGCTCATACACTTAGTAGCACAGGGCTGTTTGGGATGCACTCTAATTCTAAACACAGAAGGCTACAATGTGCATGCTCATATACTTAGATGTACAGAACACATTGTAATGGACTCCTATTGTGAACACACAGGTTTACAGCTATGTCCATCTTAACTGTAAGTATCTATGCACATCATACAGGTTTACTACCAGATACCTGTATGTAGCCTGTAAATGATATATCTGTGTCTGTGCTGTGTGATACACATGCATACATGTACATGAAGTACTGCCATATATATGTGAAGTATACACAATCATGCATATGTGAAAGTGACAGACAATAGCTTAACTGGGACACACAGGTGGATGCTAACTACAGCATGTGTCACACACATTGCTGTCCTGACAGGCATACATTGATATCAGGTTGTGGACAGTAGCATTATACTTGGAACAGTGGCATGTGCAAGCATAATATGTGAGCCCCATTGTCTAATGGTACTGAGGTGCAGGTGTCAAGATGACCTCTCCCGGCTGTGTTTGTAGTTGATATTATTAGCAGGACCGCTCCACTAAGCATATCTGGCATTGGTCATCTACACAATGTCTGCTGCTGTCTGTCACCTTAGATGTAGCATTTGATACCAAGCACAATACTGCCACTTGCAATGATGTCATGGTACAAGTGGCAACTGCTTGACCAAAACATTGAGCTAATGTCCTGCTGTAATTATGATGTTGTCCAGTGTCTGGCATTCCGGGATTTCATGACTGAAAGAAGACATGCCTTTGTCACAGAGCACATGCATCCATGATTCAAGGGAGTGTGGATAATACCTAGGTCACATTTACCCATATAGTGGCATTCCATGGCACAAGTCCTAAACACAGAGGTAATACCCTGACACCTACAAGACAATTGCATCGGATGCTTATGCTAACCAGTGCTAGATGTGTGGCTTTCATAATCCATTTGCTCAATGTAGACCCTATAGTGGGGAATACTGACATATGTGCAGTGAGAAACACCTGGCTGAAGGCTCTGTAGTGCACAATAGCACTACCACCATATAACTCAGGTTCATAGGTTTATTGGTTGGTACTAGGCTATCAACCCTAGGGCCTATACAAGCCTAGCCATAACAATTCCCTGGCTATTTCTTCCCACACTATTTACCTCCCTGGATCCCTGTCTAGCAGGGCAACTGACGTGATCCCTGGGGTGAATTTCCTTTCTCCCATCCAGTTGTCAAGGTTCCTTTTGAAGAGGGCCAAAGAGGCACTCTGCTTAACATGTATGGGCAATCTATTCCAGAGTCTGGGGAGTCTCTGGGTCAGGAACCTATCCCTCCAGCATGTTTTGTTTATTGTGATGACAAGGTTTAGATCCCTGGAGCATGTGGCTCTGAGGGAATGGGATTTCTTTAAGTGTAGCATGTCCAACAGCTCTGGGTTTGACATGGCCTTGTAAGTTAAACACAGAACGCCTCTGAGTAAAGGATACACGACAGAGTTTAGCTGGAAATTTTAAGGCAGTCAGCGTAGGGCATCTGCTTTAGGCCTGTGATTCTTTTAGTGAGGTATTTCTGCAGCCTTTCCAATTGTTGCATATGTCTTGAGAGGTACATACCAAATGTGGCGTTGTATTCTATAATTGGTCTGAGAGATGAGTACAGTGGGACAATGACTTCCTTTTTTCTGGATGAAAAGCCCTTAGTGATGAGGTGTGCCACATTGAAGGATTTCCTGACTGTTGCGGTGATGTGGTTATCGAATATGAGACCACTGTCCACCTGTGTTCCTAAGTCTGTTATCAGACTTTTGGTGTTTAGTGTACTGACACCTATATGGTAATTCACAGGTACATGTTTTTTTCCCAAAGGGGATAACTATACATTTCTTGGCATTGCGCTTAAGCCCATGGCTCTGGCACCAAGCATCTGTTTCTGTAAGGCCCTTTTGTAGAGTATCCACATCATTTGGGGATTCAATAATGGATCCCAGTTTGCAGTCATCTGCAAACTTTGTTAGCCAGAGTCCTTTAGTGTTGGCCTGTACTTCAGAGAAGTAGATGCCAAACAAGAGCGGTCCCAGGAGTGAACCCTGAGGTACTCCACTTGTCACTTGTCTGGAGATGGATTTGGAGTTGGCTACTTTTACAGTGTGGGTTCTATCAGTAAGCCAGTCAGCAACCCATTGGGTGACATAGCGATTAATGCCCAGCTTAGTAGGTTTATCTATGATTCCAGAGTGGGGGATGGTGTCAAAGGCCTTGGCAAGGTCTAGATAGGCTGTGTGGACCACCTTACCTTTGTCCATAGCTCTGGAGACTGATTTGAAGAAGTCAATCAGGTTCAGGGGACAAGATTGGCCCTTCACAAACCCAAACTGGGTGGTGTCCAGTGTTTGAAGGTTGCCAATGCCTTTGTTTATAAGTTCCATGATAATACATACCATGGCCTTGCAGATAAGGCTCGTCTGACTGATGGGATGGTAGTTTCTGGGATCCAAGGTGGTTCCCCCCTTGTGGAGTGGGATAACCGTAGCTCTGCACCACTCAATGGGCATGAAACCTGAGATGAGGCTATGATTAAACATGACACTTATGTGTGGTGCCAGTTCATATTGTAGTCCATGTAGTACACAGCCCAGGATGTCATCTGGTCCCATGGATGTTGTATTCGTAGCTTTGGAGAGTGTGTTTTTTACCGGTGTGGCCATTATTACTGGAATTTGGCAATCTTCCGGTATTGAGATGGGCCATTTAGGGGGTGAGAGGGGGGTGAATTTGGCACTGAATCGATCTGTCAGGATATTGGCAATATCCTTGGGATCAGTATAATTAATGCCATTCTGTTTTAGCTCAGAGCAGATCTGAACATTGCCATTTAGATTCTTGACATAGTTATAGAATGCCTTGTGGTTGTCTCTGGAATCTTTGGCAATTTTATTTTCATAACTAGCTTTGGAGGATTTTATGAGGGATCTCAGTTTCTTACTGAGGCTGGTAAGGGAGTTCTTTGCATCCTGGGATTTTCCTATTTTCTGCAACAGTTTCTTATTTTTGTTGTAAAGTTTGTTTATGGCAGGGGACCATCAGATTGGCTTCCTTTTTTTGGGTGAGAGCATCTTGGTTCTATTTGGGAAGGCATGATTCATGCATGAGTGGATGTGCTCGAATAGTGCCTTAGTGTAGGATTCAGCAGTTGAACTTTCAGTTCCCGTCTGCATGGATGACATGAAGTTTGTCACTTCTGACTTAAGTAGCATGAAGTTGGTTTTGGAGAAGTTTTTTATGGAGGTTTCTTTACTGGGGGGTGGGGGTGGGATGTGGATGTTAAGGTTGATTAGCTTATTGCCAGACCTGACTAACGAGGGGGTGACCATAGGTGTGGTGCATCGATTTCCCATGTTGGTAATTACCAGGTCTAGGATATTGGAGCCCCTGGTGGGATTATGGATTAGTTGATCCAGGGCATTGGAATTTATGAATTCCAAGAACCGTTGAGCAAAGGTGTTGGTACATGAGTAGTTTTCCCAGTTAATGGCAGGGTAGTTAAAATCACCCAGTATTAGGGTGTTTGGTTCTATCTTAATATTTTCCAGTATGTTTAGAAAGGTGTAGTGAGAATCTTGGGATATGTTGGGGGATCTGTAGCAAGCTACAATTTGGATTGCAGTCTTACCTAGTGTTAGTTGCACCTGGAGAATTTCAGATACATTGTGTTGGGCAACTAGCCTGGTTTTGTGAATATCCTTGGTGAATATTGACACTTTTCCACCTTTAGTGTTTTGGCTAAAAAGTGTGGTAAGAGTTGTAGCCTGGTATTGCAGGGGTGCTCTCTGGAGCCTTGAACCAGGTCTCAGTTACTGCACAGATATCGATGTTCTCCATTTTTAGGAGTGCCAAGAGAGAGTGTATTTTGAGGTTTAGACTTCTAGCATTGAGTAGCATTACCTTCAGATTTTGCATGCTTGTACCTGTTACAGTGGTGGTTTTGTCCTTTGAACTTTGCCTAAAAAAGGCACTATAGGGGTGGCAAGAGCCTTAGCCAGTAACCAAAATCCCTGGGGCAACAGGTGTAGACCATCTCTGGCAAAGCATCATGGTCTGTCAATCATGTCGTCCCAGGCAGACAGATACTGGATCCCCTTTGAATGACACCAGAAGCTTAGCCAATTTTTGAAGTCAATCATTTTGTCCTTATATTGTGGTATCATTCTGGGCGAAGGCAGGATGCTACTCAGGGCTCGGGTCATACCTGCCTGGGCCACATGATCCGAGAGCTCTTCCATGTCTCTTTTCATATAGTCCAGGGAGGTACATCTCAAGTTATTCACTCCAACATGGACAATGACAGAGTCATATTTGTACTTGTTGTGGAGTGACTTGAGTGCATGCGTTATGTGGCGGATCCTGGCACCCGACAGGCAGCTGACTGTGATTTTTCTCCTTGTTCAACCTGATGAGTGGGACATCAGTGTACCAGACTATAGAGTCACCTATGACTAAAGTGTTAGGTACGTTGTCTTTCCTTAGGGGCTGTTGCTGGGTGGCACACTGGTGTTGTGAACTATGTGACACTTTGGTTGTGACTGGTGTTTGTTTGCGTTTCAGCTTCAGAGGTCCTTGTTGCTTGGGTAGTTTACAGTTAAGGGCCTCTGCATATGTGGATTTAGTATTGCTATATGTGGATGTTTGTGGTGTGGGTTTAGAAGGGCTATGTGTTGCTTGAGGTGTAGTGTGGATGTTAACCTTCTCCTCTTGACTGTCTAGCACAATCTTGGGTGGAGAGCTTTGCTTCCATTTTGGCTATGTAAATGCATCTCTCAAAGGTTGTAGTGTTGGGTGGTAGGAGGAGAGGGTTGTCTGTGTACATGAGGCAATTGCTGCATTGCCCCAGTATGCCCAGATTCACGAGGTGGACAGGAGAAATCCAGACATGGGGGCCATGACACTGGTATGGACCACTCCAGGTGGTTGTGTCAACATATTCATAAAGGCTACTCACAAGTAAAGACCATTACTCTGACATAATTCATCACAGATGTGTCAGGTACAGTTGACAGTGGCAAAAGCTGCATTCTATGTAGTATCCTCATATACATCCACCACCATGTCCTCAGACTACCAACACACATCCATACATGTGTTATGAAATAGTATGGTAGAACACCAAATAACCTTCAGCAGGTGGACTGTACCTAGCCCTACATCAACTGTGCAAAGTACCCATGCACTGACACAGTTGCATAATGTGTTATGCAATGCAATAATACCACTGTTTGTAACCAGGTCAGTTGTACACATACCATGGTCCCTCGGATGTTGTCAGCATTAACACAGTTGAGTGTTGCTGTATACCAGTAAACAACACCCTCATGGTTGGATATGACCTAGATGTACCTGCCCTGGATATGTACATCCCACACTCATACAACATAAATGTAAATACCATTGATGTTGTAGTCCTTTGTACAAATAGGTGGCTACATTCATTACACATATGCACATGGAAGATAGGTCCATGGCTGCTGAATGCTAACAGTACATATGGTTTGATATCTATGTTGACAGAGGTAATATTCCCTCTCTACTGACCATCCATGACACCTATCGTATCATACAACAACCCATGTGGCATGTATGTCATTAGACATGTCCACCTAATGCAATGCCTACAAACATACCCAAATAACAGGATCATAGGACCTACACACATAGCTTGTATTGACAGACTCAGGGGAATACAGCTATGCTCTGTATGTTCCTGAGTAGTTACAGGTGATATGTCCATGACATGTACAGCCATGTGTGCCCACAGCTCCTACATATACCCCATGTCAACAATTGCAAGCCATGCATGCTGTGTGCTGTCTGGACATTAACCTTATTATCACAATAGCCAGAACGTGCTGGGGTGAGATGCTTACGAGCCATAGACCTCCCCACATGCTTGAATAGGTGTATTGCCTAGTTCAAACAGAGCACATTGCTGGCACTCTTCAAGTAATCATGAGGTGTGTGTTGCAAATATGATATGTGTGTGGCAAATATGATGTGCTCACTGTTGACCATTACAGTGGCCTGGCATCACAGTGGAACTGTCAACTAACGGTTTGTGGGATCATGACATGGAATATTGCTGTGTGTGTGTCTTGCTGATGTTCTGTTGGCATAAATGTACACTTGGCTACTCAGTGAAGCTGGTTGTGTGTCCTACCAGTACATGAATACAACATCCATTATGGTGTAATACTCAGCTAGGTTTCACACATGGAGTGGGGAAGGTATGGAATGTATCCTCTTGACCTGCTAGTCCACTTACTGATGGAGACTGCATATGTGTACATGTTTTGATGTGTGTTTAGATTCAATGCGTGTGCAGTGTCTGATGTTTGAAGATGACTGCTGTTTTAGTACATCATGCAGTTGCAATGCAGCCTCAACATTGCCAACTGTATATGCTGATATGCTCAAAGTACAGTAAGCTGTACTTTAGGTATGGACAGATGTTTGGACATAACTACTAAGTGGTGGGGCTACTTTGTAGATGAATGATTACTGTGGACAGCTCACAGGTGTGTTACAACCATTCCTACAATAGCCTGTGTAACTGCTTAGCTATGGTTTTGTTAAATGAAGGGGAGGACATGCAGCATAGAATGCAGTAAGGGTGACACTGAAGGCAAACCTCTTGACACCTGGAACAGTAACACCTCCCCTGTGCATATATTGTGCATATATTGGCACAGTTGGCAAAGGAAAGAGTCAGTATGCTTTGTAGCACGTGCGATAGTGCTGTCGCTCTGTAATACTTATCATGAGATAGGCAAGTGTTTGATTCACAGTACTGGCACGTGTGGTTGTGTGTGTCCATATATGTCACGTATGGTGGGGAATACACCCCACATGTTTTTCACTCTCCTGTACACTGTTGTAGACATCTGTACAGAGTGAAGTGTAGAAAGCAAGACATAGGCAGGTGTTTGAATCACACACATGTCAACTGTCTGTATGTGTGTTTCATAGGTGTATATCTTTGTGAATACTGCAGTGTGTGTGTGTGTGTGTGTGTGTGTGTGTGTGTGTGTGTGTGTGTGTGTGTGTGTGTGTGTGTGTGTGTATGGCTGTCCGGTCCCTGGAGTGAGGCTGTATTTTACCATAGTGAAATGATAAGGCACTCTTCCCACATCCACTCAATGCAATCTAGTATCCCTGTTGATGTCATCAGTCTTAGAAGGGCATTCTAACCACCTATAAACATGAGCACCCTGGGGTGAGGCTTGTTGTTACATAGCCTACTGATGAACCCCCCTCCCCACATACACTCACTGCAATCTAGTATCCCTGTTGATAAACTTACCAGCTTAAATGTAATAAATGTACCCATACAAGATGGGAGTGTTGCAGGCAGCTTGGACAGAACCACAGGGTTAGAGTTGCTGGCTGGTGTCATGTCAGACTCGCCGGGTCAAAGTGGTGTGTCCCACAGTCGGTCCTTGGCCCCTGCCATAGTGGAAGGACTCACGGGAAACAGATAACTGTGCCAGAGCCATGGCCTGAAGTTAAACGCCAAAAATGTAAATAGTCACCACTTCCGGAAAACAAGGTAACCTCAAGCTACCATATAGGTGGCAATCCACTAAGCACAAGAGAAGGGTTATCAGGACCTGGGGACCAGGGTTGACAGTGGCCTTTCTTTTGACACACTCATTGCTAAGTGGTTAGAAAGACTTCTACATTTGCCACCTGATCATGAAGGGATTCACATCCAGATCTAGTGAGGTTATTGTTCCCGTCCTCGGTCATAGGCCATTCAGACTACCTGCACATGTGTAATCTTTGTGGCGCATCTTGTAATTGCGTAGTACTATAATGATGATTTGCACATAGGCAGGGGTTCTCATCCCACCACTGGCAACTGTGTGTGTGTTACTGTGTCTATGAATCCCTGAGTGTGTGGGTGTGTTACTGTGTCTATGAATCCCTGAGTATGTGTATGCATCTTGTCATGAGAGGGGGTATTACTTCTTCCCAATGAGAAGCCGCCTTTACCCTTGTCATCTGCTAAACCACTCTTTTACCTCCTCCCTGCTCCAGGTAACTATACCTGTGATGTCACCCACTATGGATGTGACAGCGCTGGCCACAGTAGCTTACTACACAGCTATCATGCTCTTGGATCATTAGATCAGTAAACATGTTTGAAACTTGGGAGATTATAACTGTGATGTGGAAGCTACAAAGTGCATGCAGGTATTGTCATACAGACCTGTGCGTAGTCTACATTTACATATGGGACACTAACTGCAAATACTGACATCCCCCGGCACATGCAATTCCACCTGAAAGAGGAAGGCAGAACATCAAGATCAACATGCAGTTACTGTTGTTACACATCATACATACTGTTGAAAGTACAAAGTGCATTATAAAACTGTAGTACATGGCATGTCTGCTGCCTGTCAACACCACTCAACAACTGTAATCTACAATTGTCTTCCTAGTATGTTCACCCTGTGCATTAGACCATATAAGCATGTCCCTGCACCGATGCTGTGGATGACAGGGATGTGGCACAGGCATCATCATATGCACAGGGTGATAATGCTTGCCAAAGGCCTAGTCTACACCATATGATGACATCATGTGTGTGGGTTAGGACCTTTGATCTCATTGGGCATGTGTGGATGCTATGCGTGTGTGTGTTGAGGTGCCCTACATTTGTTTCTGGTGTGTGCGTGTATGCACATAGATCTGGCATGTGGCTTGCCTACACAGGGGTATTATTGAAAGCTGCAGACTGTACAGGGCAGGTTTCACAGTTCACAGTGTCCAGACATGGCCACGTGACCTGCGCCTGCCAGGGGTTGCACAGGCACTACCAGGCAGAGGTCCGGATTGGGTACTGTCTGATGACACATGTCCACTGGAACCGTGTCCCTGTTGGGACCATCCAGGACCACATGCACATGGCCTGCTGTGTCCTGGTGTGGACAGCACAGCACCAGCTGCACTGCTGCTGCTACCACCACTATGGGAGCGGGCAAGTGAAGTAGCATGTTCACGGAGACCTTCAACAGGTGATGTAGCTGGCCTACGTCCACGTGTCCCATGCCTCACTCCCACCAGATGTTCCGGCACAGACATTCCACGCTCGGGGATTGACACGCCACAGTCAAGGACTCCCACCATGTCACCCAATCGTCTATTCAAAATATCTGCAAGATGATGGTGAGCATTTGCAATTGCCTGGATGTTGTCAGTTAAAGAATGGACAGCAGCCCTCTGAAGCCTCAGACCTTCTCTTTTGTGTCATTCAGCACGTGCCTGTGCCTCCATTACAGCCTGAAACATGCATCTGGTGACACCAGCTGATGTGCTATGTCTTGCAAGGGCATGTTTGCCAGAGGTCCTCCTATGAGCAGCACTGGGTATAGGCCTGTGTGGGACATCACCAGTCAGTTGGCTGGGATCATGGTGTTCAGGCACACCTTCCATAGTCTCCACACTTTCCTGTTCTTTGCTACCACCCACCAACTGTCCTTCCTCTATGAACACTGCTGATGGAGTATGTGTAGGCATGAGATCTGTGTGCGGGGATGAGGGGGATGCAGGTGGAATGGCAACCAATGGCACAGTTTCAGCCCCTGACAACACTGCATGTGCCGCAATCATACTTTCATCATTACTGCTAGAGTCTTTGGGGACATTAACATCAGGTGGACCACAGCAGGGCAACGCACATACATCAACACCTGTGAGGGCCAGACAAGAACTGTACATTTCAAGTTATACAGCACAGTACACAGACAGACACACACAAAGACAGACACAAACACAGACACACACACACACACACACACACACACAGACACACACAGACACACACACACACACACACACACACACACACACACACACACACACACACACACACACACACACACACAGACACACACACACACACAGACACAGACAGACACAGATAGAAACACATGCTATTACACCCAACGGCATGCAACATGCATGTGATATGGCAGAAGGCATTCAGCTTAGACATTTATAGTGGTAGTTATCATACACCCCTGAGTAGCACACAACAGCATGCATGTGTTATAGCAGAAGGCATGCACCTTACACAATTATAGTAGTAGTAGTTAGCATACATTCCTGTGTTGCACCATTTGTGTTAACAGGTTATGCCCCAAACCTGCAACACAGTGCATGCACTATGCACCGTTGCACCGCACTGCCATGTTTTTTGCAACAAAGCCCACATGTTAACAGACCATTGCTGACCTTTGTACATCTGCCACAGATGCTTTGTGTTGGCCATTGCCTCTATGTGTGAGGAGGACATGAGCAGAAGAGTATGTTGAGTGAATACTATGTTTGCCTGAGCCCTAGCTTGCATATCTCCCCCAAAGCAGTGCATGTCTGTTTAACATTATTCCGTTTACCCCTGACCCAAGTCTACAGACAATGTGCATATGGCTGTACACATGTTTGACATGGCTGTCCCTACTTTGCAATGGCGCCACAGACCAGCACTGGTTAACAGTACACACAGCCTGATGTGTGGCATATGTCTTTGCCAATCACATGTAGTATGACATGTCTACTGCTGATGTGTTGAATGACATGCATACATGTTTAACACAATGGTGTCCTTTCAAATATACAGTGAGGTATTGTGTCCCAATGCAGGGATGTGTTATACTAACATGGACCTTCAGCTGATGCAATGTTGTCAGTCCCCCCTACAGATATACAGTGACATACTGCACATTGAGCTGATGTGCATAGCCAGTGCAGGGCATCATGTGGCTTCACTATTGCTATACAGTGTGAGTTACAGACACAGTTCATAGCCATGACTGTGTTCAGATACAATACATATCTAATGTGGAATGTGACCCACGTCACTGAGGTGTATACACACTAAATCTTACTGTGGAATGTGTGACGCAGATCACTGAAGGGTATACAGATGACACCCCTGCACATCTGCAACCATATTGCTGATACCTGGCAACTATGCCCAGACATGTCTAACTTAGCAGTACTCTATGTCCCACATGCCATCTGTGTACCTCACACATATGAGGAGCAAGCATGACAGTGATGTCTGACACCAGCAAGGTGAATGTACTGTATCCGTGGCCTGATATGATTGTATGTGTATGTTGTGCAACACATGTATGTATTTTGATACTGTATAGGTGAATGCTTTCATGTTGTAACACACTCATGATGTTCAAGACATGTTATGTGGTGGTTTGATGTAATGCCTACACAAGCTGTGCACAGGCCTGTATGATGTTTAATGTTTCACATCTGCAATATCACCATTACACAAAGGCCATAGTTGTATTGTGTTGGGCAAATGTGCAACAGGGTGTACACACACGTACATCACTTCTACTGTGTGCGTTGCTTCATGTCTCTAGCCATCCTCCATGGCAATGTGTAAACATGTTTTGTCCAATGGTTGTGATGGGCATCTATTTCACATGTCAGTGTTGTCCCATATGACATAAACCCATAGATGTCATATGCTCCACTGAGGACAGAGTTATGCAGACAAAGGGTGGTATGTCTGGGATGTGGGTTATCATGTTTTGCAGGATAGTTAAGCAGTGTTGCAGTCAGCCCACTAAATGTCACGGACATGTCAGATAGCACATGATATTGTGTGACATTCATAGCAAGGGTATAATCCACAAGGGTGAATCCTGTGGGCTGGTCATACTCCAGCTCCAAAACATATAGAGTATGTGCACACATATGCTCTCTGTATAGTACTGTTTGTATTCCCCACATGTGTAATGCTGATCTGTAGTACATGTCCCTACAGTGAGCCACACCCCCATCATTGTATTCACAGCTGTCCACACATCTGGCAATGACAGTTTGTAAGGTTTAGTGTAGGTGTTTTATATAGTTTTCAATTATTCCACATGGGTAACCACTGTGATGCATTGCAGGTCTGACCTGTATATATTAACAGGGCCACCATACATTATGTGTATGTGTGTTAAATGGCCACATGGCAGATAGCATGCAATTAATATGATCTGTGCATTATCGAGCCTGATAAATAATAAGAATCTCACCTGCAACAGGCTGCTGTCACTGCGAAATGCCACAGGTACCTAAATAGGAGTGTCAAAGCAGTAAGATCATTATTCACACCTGTGTGATAGCTACAGGGTGCAATGTGCATGTTAGCACATAAGCCAGTACAATAGACTATACTATGGAGTATGCACATCTGCGCATGCATAGAGTAGCAAACTATGGTATGTGGCATGTGTGTGTACATGCCTTGCATATGATGTTGCATTACACATTGTACAGTAACACATGTGACTATATGAAATATAGTTGTGTTATATGTGCAGCAGTGCCTTACCAGGCAATTCCAGGCTGAGTGGTTGTGAGACACCCACCTCCATAATACCAGCTAAAGCTTGTGGATGGAGTTCTGCAGGTGTATGCTGGTTGGCCAGTAGCTCCTCGGTACGTGTGAGTGGGGGTTGCACCTTGTTCCCTGGCGATTGCATTTGCAAGCTGTTTCGTCCATCTAATGATGTTGGTGCAGTGTTGGCGTACCTGCTGATAGGTGCAATTGTGGCCACCAACATCATTTACCCTCCTACGCAGTTCCACCTACTGAGCATCCCGCAGCTGTGCATCCTGTGGCACATGGCTGAAGAGTGTTATGTGGTTGTCAAGGAGGTATGGAATGAGGACCTTATCCTCCAAGCAGGTGTATGGTGACAGCCTGGCACGCAGCATAGCTGGAAGACATAATGATGGAGACAGGTCACAGTACCTCACAGAGAAGTACAGCTGAACATACATGTGTATCACATTTATTAAGATTACAAAAATGTCTTTGCAAATCTACATGACACTAACACCACTGATATGTTTAACTCACACACATTTGACACATACTGGTGATTTGATATTATCACCATATGTGTGTGTGTCAAGTGATGGCATTGCTCATACTCCATGTGGATGTTGTCTTGATGTGGGCATGTCTGTGTGCCTGTACTGGTGTCTTTACCTATCAGCTTATACCTGGATGTGTTCACATTAATGCAATAGACCTTAATGCTGTGTATATGTCACATATATAGTCATACACAGCCTTAAGGAACATTACCTGTGACCCTGCAGACTTGCTCACGGAAAGTTTTACATGTATGTGTTTTGCCATATACATCTACATGGTACTGTACATCAGTTTAGCATCCTGCCATGTATTACCTGTGTTGCACTTGTGAAACACACAGGACAATGGCCAGCTTGATGGTATTTGCAGGGTTGATATCAACTATAGCATGTATGATAATAATGAACTAGTAGGCTATATGCCCTGGGCCATTTATGAGCCTAGGCTGAAATGTTACCTAGCTATAGCCAAAAGACAGTTAAGTTACAGTGGCCAGTTCAAGCAGTGTCACAGAACTGATCCACAGGGTTACTGATATATTTGCCATGTAGTCATCACACCATGTCTCAAAGAGGGGCAATGTGCAGCTTTGCTGGACAGGAATGCATAGTATGGCAGGAGTATGTAAAGTGTATGGGATAGGGATCTGTCAGGCATGTTGCGATCCTTGTACTAGAAAGGTGGATGTCCATGAAGTATGTGTTTATTTGAAATCAGGATGTGTAAGTCTAGCATATCCAACATCTCTGTGTTGGACATGGCTTTATTCAGGGTAGGTATCATGCTACATAGTGGAGCTAGGGATTGGAAAGGCCAGTGTAGGCCATTTGAACATGGCCATTAACCCTTAAAGAAAATATGTGATCTATTATGGGTCACTTGAGTGTTGAGTATGGCTGAAAAATGATATCTATATTCATGGATGGCACCCTGTCATAATTAGGGGTGACACGTATGACTACCTGACTGGTGTGGTGAAGTAACTATCAAAGGAAAGACTACTGTCCAGCTGCATCCCATACACACACAGTTTCTATTATGTTGACTGCTGCCTAGGTGGTAGTTCATGGGTACAGGATTTATAACATAGGAGATGTCAATGCAATACTTAGCTGTCAGATTGTGGCCATACATCACACACCACACATCTGACCAACAAAGGCCCTTCTGTATGTTGCCCGCAGCACTCATTGAGTCAACTATCACTCCTAGTTCATAGTCATTTGCAAACTTCAATAGGCAGATGCCTTCTGTGTTAGTCTGTGTGGTATAGAAAACAATGAGGGGGAGTACCAGGAATTAACCCTGTATTACTGTAGCTGGCACTGGTTTGATATGCGTGTATTAGTCAGACACCTTCTGTAGCATTGGTTCTGCTGCCAGCAGTCCAGTTACCAGCCACTCCTGTGACATAGGAATATACACCTAAATTACTGAGTGTAGTTAGAACACAGTATGGGTGATGGTGTCCTAAGACCTGGCAAAGTCATGGTATACTGTGTGAATCAACCTTACTGTCATCTACATCTGTACTGACTACATCAAATAAGTTGATCATGGTTCATGGCCTTACAGACCAGACTCAGCAGGGTAGTAGTGCACTATTTCCCATTATCAGTGGTGTCTCCCCCTTTGTGGGGTGTGATGAGTGTTGCTGTGCAACATTCAGTGTGTATACAGCCTGACATGAAGCTATGATTGAACATGATATGTATGTGGAGAGCAAATTGTTCTGACATTTGTGTAGGATACACCCTGGGATGTTGACAGGTCCCATGCAAGCTGTATGAATGGCTTTAGAGAATGCAGATTGTACCTGCATAGCTGTTATTACAGGGGCTTTGTAGTGTACATGGATATATAAATATGTGTATCTGTTGGGGGGGTGAGAGTGGGTTTAGGTTATCCAAGACCCTATCTGGATGAATAGGTGCTATTTCTGTAGGTGCAGTACCTCTCATACCATAGTGCTATGAAGCATGGCAGGTCTTGTTGTTGCCATGCGATTCATGACACAGCTGTAGAATGCTCAGTGGCTGGCCACATTATATGTGGCTGATTAGTTTCAAAGTAGCTTTGTGTGGCTTTATATGGTGTATCTGTATCTTACTGAGGCTGACCAGGGATCACCTCCACTCATGTGTGTTCACTCTTGCAACAGTTACTACCTTATGTAGTACAGTTTAAGGCAGGGTACCACCAGTTTGCTTTCCTGTTTGTGTTTGGTTGAATCTTTGTTCTGTTTCAATGGCATAATCACTGCACTTATGTGAGTGCTTAAAGTGCATTTGTGTAGGATTCAGCATTTGCACATGCATTGTCCATCTGCATGGCTGCCATGACAGTCACCACTTCGCTCTTAAGAAGTATAATATTAACTCTGGAGACTGACTATGGGTAGTATACATTTAGCCCTGTTTATGTGACTATGGTGATCCAGGTCATTGGGGTTGATGAAATCCAACATGCAATGAGCACAAGTGTTGTTACATGAGTCTTCCCAGTTCATAATGGGATAGTTGAGAGTAGCCATTAGTATGGTATTCTGTCTCAAACTTAATATTCCCCATTATAGCACAATATGCCAGTTGAGAATTCTGAGGCATGGTGGGTTATCTATCGCAAGGTGCAATTTGGATTCCACTTTGGCACAAAGGTAGTTTCTCAGCATACTGCATCTGAAGTTATGCAAGTGCAATTAGCATGGGGGTGTACATATCCTTCAGGAATATGGACACACATGTGGCCCGTGTGTTCCAATAAAGGATAATGGCCAAGATGTGAGGTATGTGTTATAACATGGTCATACAGGGGTGCTCTCCGGAGCATTGAGCCATATCTCAGTCACTGCACAGATATGTTCTCCATGTTAAGAACTGATGTGAGTGAGTCCATATTGAGTTTCTGAAATGTATCCTTGAGTAGCGAGACCCGCAGTTTATTGCTTGTCTGTCCCTGTTACAGCAGGACTTTCACTGGAACTTTGTATGATGAAGGCACTATACGGAAAGCATGAGCTCTAGCCAGTATCCAGATTCCCAGGGGTGACAGGTGCAGGCCCTGTCTGGCAAAGCATCATGGTCTGTCAACCATGTTATCCCAGGCAGAGAGATACAGGATACCCTTTGAATTACACCAGTACATTAGACAATTGTGGAATACAATCCTTTTGTCCCTGTACTGCAGCATCATTCTGGCCAATGGCAGAATGCTACCCAGGCCTTGGGACATACCTGCATGGGCTACAAGACCTGACAGTTCCTACATGTGTGTTTCCATGCAGTCCAGGCTACTGCATCACAGGTCCTGCACAACAACATGGAATATGCCAGAGCCATGTGTATAGTTCAAAAGGTGGTCTGAGTGTGTGGGTATGTGGCTAATCATGGCAGACAGGCAGCTGACAGTATGTTTGCCCTCATATAGCTTGGTGCGTAACATAGTGCTAGAGTTTGCATTCACAAATGAGTACTGTTGAGCATGTTTCTGGCCACATGTTCTGAGGTGTGGCACAATTATGCAAACTATGTCATACAGGTTTTGTATTTTGTTGTCTGTCTATTCCAGCTTGGGAGGTCTCTTGCTTGGCCAGATACCTAAAAGCCTCTGTGAATGTGTGTGATTTCTGGTGGTATGTGTGGGTGTCCTTACTTTGTTCTGGTAAGGGTATGTGTTGGTTGTGGTGATGAGATGCATGTGTTAACCTGCACCTCATGACTGTCCAGTCCAGTCATGGCTGTATACTGGACTGCCTTCCAGCTTACCCCTATAGCTGCATCCCAGACAATGTGTGGGGTGTGGTGTTAGGCGGGTTTGACAGTGTACATGGAATAGAGATCACATTCCACCAGGATGGCCACATACGCAAAGCTGACATTAGTAAACACCAGTAGCTGACTAGTGGACATGCCTGTATGAACATTCAGTACTACAAGTACCAAGTACTTTATTTAGTTTACTTATTGCTTATGAAGTTGTTTTAGACAGTGATGCTCACAAGTAAATATTTGTGTTATGGACGTGACAAAACTGGCTATTACCGAAACATAGTAACTACCTTTAGCAGGAATCCTCCTCTGAGGATCACATCACATCCTCATAGTTGATTATAGATGATGCAAGTGTCAACAGATCTGTAGAATGTGTGCGATTTCTGGTGGTATGTGTGGGTGTCCTTACTGTTTTCTGGTAAGGGTATGTGTTGGTTGTGGTGATGAGATGCATGTGTTAACCTACACCTCATGACTGTCCAGTCCAGTCATGGCTGTATACTGGACTGCCTTCCAGCTTAACCCTGTAGCTGCATCCCAGACAATGTGCGGGGTGTGGTGTTAGGTGGGTTTGGCAGTGTACATGGCATAGAGATTACATTCCAGCAGGATGGCCACATACACAAAGCTGACATTAGTAAACACCAGTAACTGACTAGTGGACATGCCTGTATGAGCATTCAGTACTACAAGTACCAAGTACTGTATTTAGTTTACTTATTGCTTATGAAGATGTTTTAGATGGTGATGCTCACAAGTAAATATTTGTGTTATGGATATGACAACACTGGCTATTATTGAAACACAGTAGCTACCTTTAGCAGCAATCCTCCTCTGAGGATTACATCACATCCTGATAGTTGATTACAGATGATGCAAGTGTCAACAGGTCTGTATCCTTTTCTGGTTATATACTCACATATCCACCAAAACCATGAGCTCTGTTGGGCATGGACACCCACTCCCCAAACAGAGTCAAGTATCAATAGACTCTGATGCCACTATCAACATGATCAGGATATAATCAGATAGTGTAAGCCATCACCTATGAAGCAGCTGTTACACATGGGCAGTGGTCTCCTATATCTTACATTCCTACTGCAGATATTACATTGGAGTTACAAATGATATGCAACCTGTTTCATTACCAGTATTGTGCACAACCTTACATACAGTATTTACAAGTAGCTGTTAGGTTGGCAATGAGAGGTTAGGCTACACAAACCTAAAAGTTCAACCAGTATGTCTCTACTCTCAATATCCACTCTATGTGGGTCTGCACAAAGCCATTTTGGCCAGCCCTGTAACAAGGGTCACTACACATTTGCATAACATGTACACATGCACAGCTGTAATTGCTTGCAAATGATACTAGTGAGGTGGATATTACATGTCTTATGTGCATGGATAGTTACCTGGCTCTTCCAATTTTCTTTGCTATCATGCTGCTAAACTGTCAGATGAATAGAAGTCATATGTATTCTGTTATTGAGTATTGTAATTGCCAATAGACATAACTAATATTTGCATAACAGAAACACTATGTAAAATGGAATACAGATCTGCCTAAAATACTGTACATTACACAGTTATTGGCAAAATATTCCACAATGCAAATCATATTTGCACAGTAAGCCCACTTTGACATGTTCATCTCACTAATACACCCATACATATGTCTACTGTTACAATATATCAACATATACTATCCCCTGTTATAGCACATACTTGTTGGACCAACCCTGACACTGACAGTGGCTGGAAAAGAATTGGTGAATTCCAAGCCCATATATATCATCCCTTGTGGAGTATGAGGAGTTTGCCTTGTGACCTACAGCAGTAAACACATAGAATACTACAAGCATTACTACTGCTCAACAATACATCACTACAAGATAGCTATTTCCACTACATGCATTGATTACACTGTAATTATTACAAAACAGGTATTACAGACACAGTCATACTCAATGTTATACATACCTTCTTGGTAATTGGAGGTGTTATTGACTGGTATATTAATCGTTTTCAGTTTGTGTTTCGATCTTCTGTTGGGTATTTTGTACTTTTCTGCAAGTAGATACAGATGGTTTGAATGTGTGAGAAGGCATCTTTTTATAGTTAGAGATCAGTAACGTGTTATCCTGATCACCAATTGGTGTTCCACAGTAGTTAATTACATGCACATCAGCTGTGCAGCTACTCCCTTAGCCAATACCATGG